>NW_007377773.1:0-11345 GCF_000475195.1 Diaphorina citri
GAGAGGGGAATCACCTAGAAATAAAATCAGGAATTATAGTGATTACGGGGCACGGTTAGCCCAGTGGTAACGCGCGTGCTTGCCATGCAGAAGGTCCCGGGTTCAAATCCCACCATCGATAAAAAATTGCACTCGTTATTCGATTGCAAATATTTCACTAGGTTACTTTCTGGTGTTCTCCTGTTGATCCAGCACCTAAATGGGAAGTATTGTGTCTCTTCTCGCCCATCTGATGAGAGACATACTATTGACAAGAACACAATACTAACTTGTCTATTTCCGCAATAAATTAACATGCAAACAATATCAGAAGTATCTAATCTTGTACAAACTGAATAAAATACGTTCTTTGTATCAACAATGTCCAAATTTACTTCATTTTATACCCAGAAAATGTTGTGTTTGTACTTAGTACTATATATACAGGGTGGTCGGGAAAATAAAACTGCACTTGATATAACATGGATAATACTGTCTTGGATTTTTTTTAAACCTCTGTAGGTATTTGCATTGGGCATTCTTAAATTTGTAAAGCGTGTCATGATTTGTATTGAATGAATTAAAACCTTGAACGCCAGCCTAGTTAGCTTGGTTGGTACCGCGCCTACCTTGTAAGCGCTTAGATCGCGGGATCGATTCCCGCCCTGGACGGACTTTATAGTAAAGAGATAAGTTTTGTTCTCGGAACGGCTGGTTTTCTCCTATCCTGTACTTCTTCTCTCTTCGATTTCGGGACGATAAGACCTCTGTAATTACAATTCCCTCTATATAACTCTTTCGTAAAAAAAAGTGTTCGTCTATGGGACACCCTGTATATTTGAAATTGAACATTACGTTGTGGCCTTGACGGGCATAATTCGGGAGGGACAAAAATTGAATTTTTTCATCTTGAAAATTTTGAGTTCTCCACAGAAACTGACTGGTGACACAATAATAAAAATTTCTCATTTTCTTATCGATATCACCATGGAAATCATCGTGATCATTTCGAACGAGATTATTCGAAAAACACAACTCAACCAAGGCTGAAATGTTTTTTACGTAGGTATGTGTGCATGGAAAATATTCGAGGAATTTGGGGGGAAAATAAGGCAATAAAAAGTAAATCATACAAATTTACACATTACAGGGTATTCAAGTGGCCTCAAGAATCCGGAATCAGTCAATCAGCAAAAATTCTTTGTTTCATGTTTATGAAAGTTGATCAAAATCCGATTCGATGAAGAATTCTTAACAGACAGAAAGAGGACTCATCAATTTAAAACACAGATGTTGCTTCTTTCGGCCCGTGGCGAAACTCAGACTATAATGAATCTAATGATTAATGGGACAAATGAGTAATGAGTAATCCCAACGCATACAAAGAAAGTAAATAAATGTACAATTGTACAACATACAACATCACACAAAGTAAAATCTCACTCAATCTAGAAGAAATTTCCCTTTCAACAAGATATGAGAAATACATTACAAGAGACAGACAGACAAATGAGTAATGAGTAATCCCAACGCATACAAAGAAGGTAAATAAATGTACAACATCACACAAAGTAAAATCTCACTCAATCTAGAAGAAATTTCCCTTTCAACAAGATATGAGAAATACATTACAAGAGACAGACATTAGCAGAAGGGGTCGTCGGGCTGGGGGGTTTATTTGAGCTGAGGCCAAAATCTCTGACCAAATCTAATCGAATGTACACAGCACAACTCTAACACGACTTATCGGCTTATATCGCAATATTCATTAAAAAAAAAAAAAAAAAAAAAAAAAAAAAAATTTACCCATTCCTTTTCAAGCAATGTATCAAAAATATAAAAAAAAAAAAAAAAAAAAAAAAAAAAAAAAGTTTACCACGTCCTGTTACAAGCAGATCTCCTAAGCGTTTTTCGGAGACAGTGCCCAAGCAGTCTCAGACGTAACGTGAGGTTCTACCACCCCAGCTGTTTGTTTGTGATATCACAATGGTCCGCTTGCAAAGGATTTTTTACTTTCCTCATCCTTTGGGAAGGAAAGTAATGTAGGCTTTTTTTCCTAAATGATTAGGAATTAAGCCCACAATTTGAGAACTACTCTTGGAGAGGAAAAATAATAAACACATTGCAACATGATTTCGGCATCAATTCCATTCCTCGTTGTTTTGTCCATAAAAACAAACATTTTCTGACTTGATATCATTTGTCATATTGTTTGTTTTGTCCCCACAGCGTCCGAGTCCTACACATACACTCGAATGCTATCTTCATCCAACTCTATCACATGTTGTGGCTGTACCAGTCTAGCTGCTACCTCGTTGACATCCAACCTCTCATCGCCAGCAAATAGGAACGCCACACACGCCTTAGCTTGTTCCCGGGACCACTGTACTTCACTAGAATTCATTAACAACTCCAACAGGGTGTCTTCACTTAGAGAACGATGTTTGAGGAAAGAGCCACCCAGGTGTTGTACAGGTTGGAGAGGGGAATCACCTAGAAATAAAATCAGGAATTATAGTGATTACGGGGCACGGTTAGCCCAGTGGTAACGCGCGTGCTTGCCATGCTTATGAGAGGGGAATCACCTAAATCAAATCAGGAATTATAGTGATTACGGGGCACGGTTAGCCCAGTGGTAACGCGCGTGCTCTTGCCATGCAGAAGGTCCCGGGTTCGAATCCCACCATCGACAAAAATTTGCACTCGTTATTCGATTGCAAATATTTCATTAGGTTACTTTCTGGTGTTCTCCTGTTGATCCAGCACCTAAATGGGAAGTATTGTGTCTCTTCTCGCCCATCTGATGAGAGACATACTTGCCAAAGAGACAATTCTTGAGACAAGATGCAAAATTTTACATGACCACAAACTCCTTCCTGTTTCTAAACAGGGAACAAAATGTTTCACTGTGTATTCTGGTCTAACAGAAAACAATGGAGCCAGCCTAGTTAGCATGGAATGAGGCACACCTGCCGTATACGCGCTAGGTCGCGGGTTCGATTTCCGCTCGGGGCGAACATTATCATAAACAGTTAAGGTTTGTTTTCTGGACAGCTGGCTTTCTCCTGTTTATCTCTTTCCTTTTGGGACGATAAGACCTCCGTTTTTACAATTCCTTCTATCAAACCTCTTAGAAACCTAAGGTCTCAGTTATACAGAGACGTCAAACCCCTTCTCCCTTTTCTTTATTCTTAGTAGGTCATTCGAAACCCATCCGGAAACGGTAGAGACTCTCGTCAATAGGACCTGAAATAAAAAATTTGGGTAGGAATTATTTAATGACTATTTTTGAAGATTTTTTTCTTTTTTTTTTTACAGAAGAAACGGCAAAAATGAGGTCCTATTTGTTCTGATATCGAAGGGAGAAGGAAGACAGGATAGGAAAAAAAAAATCTGGTGTGAACATCACACGACTTTCCTCATCCTATTGAATGATGCTTATTATAGGTGTTCTAGTTCTTATATAGGGTTGCCAACTTTTTTTTCGGCATATACGGTACAAACTAGCAAAATGGTGAAAAAATACGGATTTCCCGATTTTTCCCCGGAACAAAGGCAACACTCCCCCCCCCCCCCCTCCCCTCCCCAAACAAAGAAAAACTATTTTTCATCAAATAAGAAAAAGAACAAATACCAATGAAGCAATTCGAAATAAAAACAACCTTGGTTTATTTAAGGAAAAAAAAAAACATTCTCTTAGATAAGTAAAAAAAAATGTGTTTTTCGTACGTGCCTATCTTTTTAAACTTTTTTTTTTTTTTAATTTTTTCTGTTTATTAGTCAGTTCCCGTATTTTCCATAGATTTGGAAAAAACCGGAACAAAGGTGTGTTCCGGCGGAACATTTGATGTATTAGTGCAAGAATGACATAGGGCTCTAGAAAACTCCACGTAAGTCTAGAAATTTCGCGAGGAATTCTAGAAAACGATAGAATTTTCCGCAGAATACCACCAGTCGCGTATCATGAAATGGGGAGTGGGGCTGGTGTGAAATGAAAACACAGTAGGTAGAATAGAATCATCTAGGTAGCTCTGGTATTAATGTAAGAATGACATAGGGCTCTAGAAAACTCCACGTAAGTCTAGAAATTTCTCGAGGAATTCTAGAAAACGATAGAATTTTCCGCAGAATACCACCAGTCGCGTATCATGAAATGGGGTGTGGGTGGGGCTGGTGTGAAATGAAAACACAGTAGGTAGAATAGAATCATCTAGGTAGCTCTAGAAATTTCGCGAGCTTTGTAGAAAACGATAGATTTTTCCAGTGGAATAATCTAGTGGCGTATCGCGAGATGGGGAGTGGGGCTGAATGAAAACACACTAGGTTGAATAAAATCTAGGTAGCTCTAGAAAATTCGCGAGGCCTTCTAGAAAACGGTAGATTTTTCCGCAGACTACTACCAGTGACGTGTCATGAGGTGGGGGCGGGGTTACATATTAAGCTAATGAGACTGTCCAACTTAGACATACCCAAGTACCTAAATAAAACACAACCATTTTGACTTCTGGGGGACAACAAAGGAAAATAAGCACGAAAAGTACAAGGATAAATTTTCAAGTTTTTGGTGCATTTTTTTCATGTATCAAAAAAGATATTTCGTCAGAATAAATTATTCTTAAATGTACACTTTTTTATAACTTGGGTATTTAAATTACCTCTTTTGTTAAGATTGATACATGGCCATAATCGGATATTCGTAAATCCACTACAAATGTGACAAATTCTACAACTTGATGACCTGCCGTTTTAAAAATTTAAAATCTTCAAATTAACCCACACAGACCAAAAGACGGGAAGGAAAAGATCAGATTCAATGGCTGTGGGTGCACCACAATATTCCTTGTTCATACATTTCACGGAATAATTCTTGTCCTTGTATGTAAACACTGAGTGAGTGAGTATGTAGGTAGAATGGTAGATATAGATAAGGATACAAAATTGCTTAAACTGAAGTCTATGTTATTCCATATTTAAGTACATGATGATCTTGCTTTTAATCCCTACTAATAAGTAGGTGTTTCGCGAGGCATTCTAGAAAACGGTAGATTTTTCCGCAGAGTACTACCAGTGACGTGTCATGAGGTGGGGGCGGGGTTACATATTAAGCTAATGAGACTGTCCAACATCCAACTTGGACAAACCCAAGTACCTAAATAAAACACTAAACCATTTTGACTTCTGGGGGAAACAATGGAAAATAAGCACGAAAAGTACGAAGATAAATTTTCAAGTTTTTGGTGCATTTTTTCATGTATCAAAAAGGATATTTCGTCAGAATATATTATTCTTAAATCTACACCTTTTTTTTAACTTGGGTACCTATTTAAATTACCTACCTCTTTTGTTAAGATTGATACATGGCCATAATCGGATATTCGTAAATCCACTACAAATGTGACAAATTCTACTACTTGATGACCTGCCGTTTTAAAAATTTAAAATCTTCAAATTAACCCACACAGACCAAAAGACGGGAAGGAAAAGATCAGATTCAATGTCTTTATTGACAAGAATACAATACAATACTTCTTGTCTATTTCCGCAATAAATTAAGATGCAAACAATATCTACAATATCTAATCTTGTACAAACTGAATAAAATACGTTCTCTGTATCAACAATGTCCAAATTTACTTCATTTTATAGGTGCGTGAAGTTAGCACCACAACTTTTGCTGCGAATTTGTACCAAAGCCCATCATTTAGTACCCATTTTGTTCCATCAATTTTAAAATCTTCAAATTAACCCACGCAGACCAATAGACGGGAAGGAAAAGATCAGATTCAATGTCTTTATTGACAAGAATACAATACAATAAGTACTTCTTGTCTATTTCCGCAATAAATTAAGATGCAAACAATATCTACAATAGGTATCTAATCTTGTACAAACTGAATAAAATACGTTCTCTGTATCAACAATGTCCAAATTTACTTCATTTTATAAATCATCCTAGCTAGGCCTGACTTCCCGATTCAATGCTCTCGCTACCAACAAAGTATTTCAACACAGAAAATTAATCAATTTATTTCACTAGGACAGACTAGCTCATCTTGCAATGCACCACAGAAAGTGGGAAAATCAATTCACTTGACAGCAATAAGTAATTTCTAAGAGAAATCCTAAAAATAGCAAAAAAATATCTTCACTGACCTTGGGCTAATTCTTAGACGAAATTCTCGTCACCATGATGAGTATTGCAGCAAGCTTTCCTTTGTTCCCGAGTCTTGAAAAGGAAAGCTGACAGAATTTAGGAAAAGTTAAAATTATTGAAAGATCAAAAGGAACTTACCCTTGCTAGAAAACTATCTTCACTGACCTTGGGCTAATTCTTAGACGAAATTCTCGTCACCAAGATGAGTATTGCAGCAAGCTTTTCTTTGTTCCCGAGTCTTGAAAAGGAAAGCTGACAGAGTTTAGGAAAAGTTAAAATTATTGAAAGATCAAAAGGAACTTACCCTTGCTAGAAAACTATCAACTGACGGGCCGAACCTGCTTCTGGTCCGGTTTGATGATGGCCTGTCAAAAAACGATCCACTACGGTCCTTGTCAAAATCGCTCGTTATTTCATTAATGATTTCATCCGTAGTTTTCCCTTTCAAACGGTCACTCAGCTTTGGTCTGTCGCGAAAAAAGGACATATCTAACCAACCGAAACGAATTTCCACTCGACACTTCGCGAAATCAGTGCAATTTCCATCGGTAAATTATTTTTTTTTACTGCAAAAATCGAAATTAAATTTTTCGCCTGCTGAAGTTGCCAGAAAAATCCATGCCTGGACCAATCAAAATCGAGATAACATTTCATAAAAAAATGTGCTCGTTCATTGCAACAATGTAAGGATTTCCTGCAATCTGATTGGTTCCTTCATTTTTGGTTGATGACTCATTGCTGTCACATTGATCTGGATGAATGTGCTCGTTGTATTTATTTTTGTCCGGTCGAAGTTCGTTCCTATGCCCGCTAGAGTGCAGCACTAATCAGGGGACTAAAAAAAAAAGGCTATGGTCACACACATAGTGACATCATAAGCTCAAGTTCTGGAATCTGGATTTGCATCAACTACTACCTACATATATCAATCTATTTTTTTCTTTTTGCCAAATTATAGGTACCTAGGTAGATATTTCGAACTTGAAAGAAGCGGAGTGGTAAGAATTCCTCTCAAGCGCTAGGCCGCGGGTTCGATTCCCGCCCGGGGCGGATTTTATCCTAAACAGATTAAGATCCCTTCTCGGAATGGCTGGCTTTTTTCTATCTCTGTTCTCTTTCTCTCTTCACTTTCGGGGCGATAAAACCTTAACAGTTAGGTACAGTTTTAATCTATCGAACCTAAAAATAATAATAATAATAATATAATAATAAAATAAAAAAAAAATAGATCTTCTCTTTACAGATTACGATAAGCTCAAGTTCTGGAATCTGGATTTACATCAACTAATACTACCTACATATCAATCTAGTTTTTTCTTTTTGCCAAATTATAGTTATAGGTAGGTACCTAGGTAGATATTTAGAATCCTTCTCAAGCGCTAGGCCGCGGGTTCGATTCCCGCCCGGGGCGGATTTTATCCTAAACAGATTATGATTCCTTCTCGGAATGGCTGGCTTTTTTTTTATCCTCTGTTCTCTCTTCACTTTCGGGGCGATAAAACCTTAACAGTTAGGTACAGTTTTAATCTATCGAACCTAAAAAAAAAAAAATAAATGAACTATAGGCGAGGCTAACAGCGGAGGCGTTCTCTACCACCTAACCCTTGACTAACGAATGGTCAAATTTGAATAAAATAGAATAGGAAAAACCTTAGCCAGCGGAGATACATACATACAGAGCACGTTAAATGCATTTTAGTTCCGGATCTCTCAAGTTTCCGGTTTGGCAAGGTTGGTGTCCGGTAGGTGACCATCTGGATAATCGCGTGTTACTGGCTTTTCCCGAACCCACTCAGAGTGGGTGAAGTTACTGTGTTCGTTGCCGAATATAGGGTAAGACCCCCTTAAAAATATTACATGGTCAAATAGGTAAGGTACTAAAAAAAAAAATCTTGTGTGAACATCACACGACTTTCCTTATCCTATTGAATGATGCTTGTTTGAGTGTTCTTGTTCTTATAGCCAAACTTTTACAATATCTCTAACCGTTTAGTCGGTATAGCTGAAAACCGCCAAAAAGCGGTCGAAACCCGACCTCATAACGTGTTTTGGCACTTAAAAACTGACCATCGAAAATTTGACCCGATTACATTACTTTCCTTCCTATAGGATAAGGAAAGTGCTTCTGATGGGATTGAACCCGAGCCCTCCTGTTTACCAGGCGAGCGTCTTGTCCACTACTCCACCGAGGCAGAATATACTTACCTGTACACCCATTTCCGTGCGAGTGCTGAACTCAGCAGCTTTGAGTTCCGGAATTATTCTGAACTGTACCACTGGGGTTCTTAATAGAGGGGTCTGAATGGTCTTCACACATTTCAAGTTGGACTTCAAGTGGAAGCGGTACTTGAACTCGCTGTCTCCAATTAAGTAGAGACTCTCATCAATAGGACCTGAAATAAAAATTTTGAGTAGGAATTATTTAATGACTACCTACTTTTTAAGTTTTTTTACTTTCTATTACTACAGTATAGCGAGCTATACTAGTAATGAAAGTATTGCAATCGGTCCAATTTTTTTTTATTATTACCTATTATTATTTTTTTAAGAAACGGCAAAAAGGAGGTCTCATTTGTTCTGATATCGAAGAGAGAAGGAAAACAGGATAGGAAAAAAATCTGGTGTGAACATCACACGACTTTCCCCATCCTATTGAATGATGCTTATTTTAGGTGTTCTAGTTCTTGCCTTTTATTTATTTATTTTTGACAGAAAATTCGTCTGAAAAGCCCACCCCGGTACTACAGTGCATTTCTTCAGTTCTTATAGCCAGACTTTTACAATATCTCTAACCGTTTAGTCGGTACAGCTGAAAACCGCCAAAAAACGGTCAAAAACCGCCAAAAAAACGGTAAATATACTATAGCCAAACTTTTACAATATCTCTAACCGTTTAGTCGGTACAGCTGAAAACCGCCAAAAAACGGTCAAAAACCGCCAAAAAAACGGTAAATATACCGCCAACCGCAGCACCTATCTCAACCAAACATTTCGAGTTGCATCCTTGTCACATACCAAATTTCAAGTCTCTAGCTCATTCCGTTCCCGATATATTGTTAATCGACAAAAATTTGTACTCGTTTTTCGATTGCAAATGTTTCACCGGGTTACTTTCTGGTGTTCTCGTGTTGACCCAGCACCTAAATGGGAAGTATTGTGTCTCTTCTCGCCCATCTGATGAGAGGCATACTACGACACAGACCACATGCCACCCGGGGCGAACTTTACCCTAAACCGATCTTGAAGAAAATCAAGCATTATTTTCTGTGGAAAGCCTAATCAGTTGTGGAGGGTGGGCGCGTCTTCGTTATAAGCGCTAGACCGCGAGTTCGATTCCCGCCGGGGCGAAAGGTTTTCGAAATCCATCGTCACCTTTATTATTCACATGTTCCAGAGAATGTCCACTTGTTGATTGTACACATGTGGAGCTTTGCATCAGGTGACGGAAGCTGGTCTGACTGAGGCTGTTAGTACTACAGGTGTTGAAACTTTGCGTAGAAATGGTTGTAGAACTTGACAGGCTGTACCTGTTGAGTAGAATAGATAGTCAGTGGACAGACAGGTGCCGGAAGCTGGTCTGACTGAGGCTGTTGGTACTACAGGTGTTGAAACTTTGCGTAGAAATGGTTGTAGAACTTGACAGGCTGTACCTGTTGAGTAGAATAGATAGTCAGTGGACAATAGATAGTCAGTGGAGCGTATGCCGTGACGTCAAAGTTCACGATTTACCGGTTTTTTAAATCGATTTATCTCGGGATCTAGAAGTCGTAGAAGTCAAAGAAAAAACCCGTTGGTCCTCATTTTTCCTGCTCTATGACTTTGAAACATCACCCAAGTAAGCGCAACTGATCTATTCTCCAAAAACCCAGCGGCCTTTTCTACATACAGAACATTATCCTTAGGATTGTTCTCGGAACGGCTGGCTTTACTTCTCATATCCTGTCTTTGTCTCTTCGGTTTCTGGACAGTAGGACGTGTTAGGGTTCCCTTTATCAAACCTCTTTAAAATCTTCTCCTTCACTCTAGCCTTTTAATTAATTTTTAAAATCCTTTGGCCTGTCATACGATCGACTCCACAGGCAACTTTGAATAACTTAAACTTACGTTTATTATTTATTTCTTTCTCGGGAAGAAATTGAGAAGGTGATATAGGTAAATGGATACTTACCTACTTGTATCTGAAACTATGGAACTCCGTACACTGGCTTGGGCAAAATATTCCACTGCTCTCAGTACCTCTTCATACGATACACTTCTCACGGGACGATGATTCAAATAGAGGACTGGAAAATAATACCCATCTGATGAGAGGCATACTACGGGATGGGCATGCCACGACAAAGGCCACAAGCGTCTAATGTAGCAGTTGTTCCATTGCTACGAAATAAAAACGGCGGTGGAACACTCATCTTTAAAAAAAAATAATAATAATAATAAATAAAATAAATATTTTATTCCTACCTGCAAGTCGGTCTGCGCATGCGTCAAACTCATCCTTGACAAAATACTCGCTCGGGTAGCTTCGTATAAACAGCGGCTGCGAAAACTGAGTGATGCGTTTGATTTGCACGTTGCCAAACGAATAGCTTTCGCTCAGTTTGGCAACATGGCGGACCTGGCACATCCGGTCTGTGCCTATGGAGACCAGGGTGGTTTGTGTGGGAGTCGGGTTGTCCATGATCATCTCCGTGACCTGATTATGCCGACCCCACTTGAGTGGGAAAAGGTAAAGAAGAAGAAGAAGAAGAAGAAGAAGAAGAAGAAGAAGAAGAAGAAGAAGAAGAAGAAGAAGTTATTCCTTTTTTACTTTCCTTATCCTATAGGAAAGAAAGTAATGTAATCGGGTCAAATTTTCGATGGTCAGTTTTTAGTGCCAAAACACGTTTTAAGGTCTCTAGAGCCTAAATGCAAAGTTTCAGCCATTGGTCCGTGTGTCTGTCCGTCTGTCATTCTGTCTGTCTGTAAACAAAATATCTCGAGAACGGTAAGAGCTAGACGTGACCTGAGTGTGAGCCTGGGAATAAAAGATGTAGCCATGAGAAAAAATTAAGAACTATCCAGCCAGCCTATCGTTAGCGTGGTTGGTAGCGTGTCTGCCTTGTAAGCGCTAGGTCGCGAGTTCGATTTATACATACGGCGGATTTTATCCCGAACAAATAAGGTTCGTACCAATCTAAAAAAAAAAAAAAAAAATTTTAGGGGTTAGCACGGG
>NW_007377773.1:12464-71211 GCF_000475195.1 Diaphorina citri
AGACTGACAGACGACACCGAAGCGAATACAATAGTCCGTCCCTTATACCTTTTTATTACTATTGTAATAATAAAGGAAGGACGGACTAAAAAGGGATTTGATAAAGGGAGCTGTAACTGCTGAGGTCTCATCGTCCCGAAAGCAAAGGGAGGAGGACAGGATAGGACAAAAGCCAATCGTTCCAAGAACGAACCCTATCTGTATAAAGTTTGACTCAGGTGGTAACTGAACTGACGACCTACTGCTTACAAGGCAAACACACTACCCTATAGGTTAACTAGGCCGGAAACCTGAAATTATTTACCATATAAAATTTCATTTTAACCCCTTCAAGCACAACGGCCTCTATTAACCCTTCCAGGCTCACCTGTTTGGACACATACTCCCGACACGCCCCCTGTATGGTAAAGTAAACAAACACGTTCTCTATCTTCGCGTACTCGTTGCCATGACGACCGCCCGGTATCAGCCAATAGTAAGGCTCAAGGTCATGCTTGGATTCAAAATGGCGGCGAACCGATTGGATTTCCTCTGTGGTGATTTTCCAGAGGAGGAGGGAGTCGTTGGTTTTCCCGATGGAAATCAAGTGGTGGGTGTGCGAGGTAAAATAGACGCGGTCAGTTGATAGTGGCAGGGTGAGGTAGATGTAGCTGTACATGAGTGGATCTAAGGGAAGTTTCTGAAGAAAGAATAATGAAAATCTGGTGTGAACATCACACGACTTTCCTTATCGTATTGAATTTGAGTGTTCTTTTACCCTAACTTTTACAATATCTCCAACAGTTTAGTCGGTATAGCTGAAAACCACAAAAAAAACGTCGAAATCTGTCCAAAAGCGGTAAAAATACCGCCAACCGCAGCACCTATCTCAACCAAACGTTTTTTGTTGCATCCTTGTCACATTTGTGAATTACATACCAAATTTCAAGTCTCTAGCTCATACCGTTCCCGAGATATTGTTAAATTACACCGGTAGTAATCTTGTTAACTCGCTTCATCTGTTGAGCTTGATAGTCCATCACTTCCACTGTATTATAATCATATAGGACATACATTAGCGAGTGTCTGGGATGTGGAATAAGATGTCCTTCCTGTTTATAGTCGCACAGCCAGACGCTAGTCTACTCTCTAACTTACAATTTTCTGGGACTTGTAGTTGGCAGGTTGGCACGTACCTTAATGTTTGGTTTGGACGTTTCGGGTATGAATTCCAGACCCGTCTCCAGCAGATTGTCAAAGTAATGTCGTCCGCGAACTCCGCGAAACTTGTCTATTTTAGTCCACTCTCTGTTTATCGTCCCCTACCTAATTACCTTCATGGTAGTAATCTTCTTCACTCGTTTCATCTCTTGAGCTTGATAGTCTATCACTCCCACAGTATTATGATCATATAGGACATACATTAGCGAGTGTCTGGGATGTGGACTTAGATGTTTGATACCCGACAGCTGTGGCTCCAAGATGACAGAGTAGGTTCCTTCCGTGAAATTTAACACGACCAATTCACCTGGTTAAAAATAATAATAATAATAAATAAGTAAGTATAAGAAGTTAGTGTTTTTCCCCCATCGGCGTCAGCTTTTTCAATTTCGGACAGCGTGCCATGATTTACACACAAAGAAACGCCATGGCGATTGAGGTTTGTTTGACAGAGGGAACTGTAACTGCTATGGTCTTATCGTCCCGAAAGCAACGAGAGAAGGAAGACAGGATAGGAGAAAGCCAGCCGTTCCGAGAACGAACCTTATCTGTTGAAGATAAAATCCGCCCCGGACGGGAATCGAACTCTTAACATGAGAGATAGACTCTTCTTAATTCCTGGGATTTTTTTCAGAAAAAAGGCAAAATTTCACTCAAAGGCCCTCTTTCAGATAACTATTGAAAATACATAAGTAGCCTGTGGGCCCTGTGGCAGCAAGTGTGAACGTCCAAAGCGGAATCTCCTTGGTGGAATAAAAAAAAAGAAGCATAATAAAAGTACAACTTGTTGTGTATGATGGTGGTTTCGAACCAGTGTATTTCGGTTTTCCAATATCCAATATTGGCTAGAGTGAATTGATTTAATCCTAAGTCTTGATTTTCACTCTGGTGAGTCTACACAAAATAAATTTGTTCCAATGTTCTATTTTCAAAGTGATCTTTTCTTACTACATTAGAACTCCAACTCAACACAACTCACCTTTATCGCCCAACACAACAAGGTCATTCACCTTCAGTGCGTTTCTCTCTAGAGTAGCCTCCGTTGGCATTTCCTCCAAGAAAGTCTCCAGCTTCAGTTTTGCCGTCACCAAAGGCTTTTCGGAAATTCCACTCGATTCGGTCTCACTTCCAAACTTTTCGGCCGTCTTTTCAACATTTCTTCCAATCGTCTTGTCCACTTTTCCAATTGTCTCACTTCCAATTGTCTTTTCCACTTTCTCTCCTATCGCCACCCTTAGGTCTCTAGCGACAGAGTAGACGCTCGGCCGCTTCTGGTCGCTACTCGAGGGTGTGTAGAGACGAGACTCGCTAAGGCGGTCTCGCTTGGATTGACGAATGCTCAGACCTTATGGAAGGAATGGGGACGTAAGGACATGAGTGGGTTAATTTGATTCGAAATGAAATGATATGTACCTAAGGAAAAACGCCAGCTAAGTTAAATGGGAAAGTTTTAAGTACCAGGTCGTGGGTTCAATTTCCGCCGAGGGCGAACTTTATTTTAGCTTAAAACAGATTTTTTTTAAAAAAAAAGACGAGTGTTTCACCGCTATTTTTATTTCGTAGCAATAAAACAACTGCTACATTAGACTCGTGTGGCCTATGTTGTAGCATGCCCATCCCGTAGTATACCTCTCATCAGATTGGCGAGGACAGACACAATACTTCCCATTAAGTGCTGCAACATGAGAACATCAGAAAATAACCCGTTGGTCCCGTTGAATTATTTGCAATCGAAATACGAGTGAATTTTTTTTTTTTGTCCATAGAGGGATTTGAACCCGGGACCTTCTGTGTGGCAAGCAAGCGCATTACCACTGGACCAACCGTGCCCCCAAACAAAAGACCTTTTATCACCTACCTTTGACGAAAGAAACTCCAAACTGTTTCGCCCAATAGAGGAGCTTCAGCTCTGGACTCATAATAGTGATCTCCCCATCAGAATCTCCAGCAATTACAACCTCCACTGTACACTTCAAATCTGTCACGCTTACATTGGAGTCAACCTAGAATAGAATAGAATAGAATATACCTTGTTTATCCTGCTCGAATGAGACTAAAAAGTCCCTTTACCCCAGCAGTCTAAACAAGGTCTCGTGTATTTTATGGGTTTAACATTTTACAGTACATAATTAATAAAGTAGACCTTGCTTAATTATATAAAAAAAGAAAAAAACCTAGGGGTTGGGAGGAAGAGAACGCCCATCAATCCCGAAGATTTAGTTTAAATTGTATTATTTTCTTTTGTGTAGGTACATCTAGAAGGGTACCTGAGCTTTGCCACGAAAAATTGATCATTATTGGAGTTTGGTTTAGATTATTAGGAATATTCCACGGTTGGTCACGGTTATTGGGGCACGGTTCGTCCAGTGGTAACGCGCTTGCTTGCCATGCAGAAGGTCCCGGGTTCGAATCCCACCATCGACAAAAATTTGTACTCGTTTTTCGATTGCAAATATTTCAACGGGTTACTTTCTGGTGTTCTCGTGTTGACCCAGCACCTAAATGGGAAGTATTGTGTCTCTTCTCGACCATCTGATGAGAGGCATACTACGGGATGGGCATGCTACGACACAGACCACATGCGTCCAATGTAGCAGTTGTTTCATTGCTACGAAATAAAAACGGCGGTGAAACACTCATCTTTTTTTTTAAAAAAAATCCTACCAAATTTCAGCTTTCTAGATGTTGGGGTTCTGGAGATAGATCAGTGAGTGCATGAATCTCACTTTTATATGATCGTAAAGATGACCTTATGGAAGGAATGGGGACGTAGGGACATGAGTGGGTTAATTTGATTCGAAATGAAATGATATGTACCTAAGGAAAAACGCCAGCTAAGTTAAATGGGAAAGTTTTAAGTACCAGGTCGTGGGTTCAATTTCCGCCGAGGGCGAACTTTATTTTAGCTTAAAACAGATTTTTTTTAAAAAAAAAGACGAGTGTTTCACCGCTATTTTTATTTCGTAGCAATAAAACAACTGCTACATTAGACTCGTGTGGCCTATGTTGTAGCATGCCCATCCCGTAGTATACCTCTCATCAGATTGGCGAGGACAGACACAATACTTCCCATTAAGTGCTGCAACATGAGAACATCAGAAAATAACCCGTTGGTCCCGTTGAATTATTTGCAATCGAAATACGAGTGAATTTTTTTTTTTTGTCCATAGAGGGATTTGAACCCGGGACCTTCTGTGTGGCAAGCAAGCGCATTACCACTGGACCAACCGTGCCCCCAAACAAAAGACCTTTTATCACCTACCTTTGACGAAAGAAACTCCAAACTGTTTCGCCCAATAGAGGAGCTTCAGCTCTGGACTCATAATAGTGATCTCCCCATCAGAATCTCCAGCAACTACAACCTCCACTGTACACTTCAAATCTGTCACGCTCACACTGGAGTCAACCTAGAGGTTGGGAGGAAGAGAAAGCCCATTAATCCCGAAGATTTAGTTTAAATTGTATTATTTTCTTTTGTGTAGGTACATCTAGAAGGGTACCTGAGCTTTGCCACGAAAAATTGATGCCTCTCATCAGATTGGCGAGGACAGACACAATACTTCCCATTAAGTGCTGGGTCAACATGAGAACACCAGAAAGTAACCCGTTGTTGAAATATTTGCAATCGAAAGAGTTCAAATTTTTTGTCCACACTGGGATTCGAACCCGGAACCTTCTGTATGGCAAGCAAGCACGTTACCACTGGACTAACCGAGTCCCAAGTAGATCATAAGTACCTTTAACGAAGGACACCCCAAACTGTTTCGCCCAATAGAGGAGTTTCAGTTCTGGACTCATAATGGTGATCTCTCTAACTGTGCCTTAAGTAAATCAAGTACCTTTGACGAAAGACACTCCAAATTGTTTAGCCCAATAGAGGAGCTTCAGTTCCGGACTCATAATAGTGATCTCCCCGTCAGAATCTCCAGCAACTACAACCTCCACTGTACACTTCAAATCTGTCACGCTCACACTGGAGTCAACCTAGGGGTTGGGAGGAAGAGAACGCCCATTAATCCCGAAGATTTAGTTTAAATTGTATTATTTTCTTTTGTATCGGTACAACTAGAAGGGTACCTGAGCTTTATCTGAGCGAAAAATTGATCATTATTGGAGTTCGGTTTAGATTATTAGGAATATTCCTACCAAATTTCAGCTTTCTAGATGTTGGGGTTCTGGAGATAGATCAGTGAGTGCATGAATCTCACTTTTATATGATCGTAAAGATTTACTTTGCCAGCCTAGTTAGCTTAGTTGGTAGTGCGTCTGCCTTGTAAGCGCTAGGCCGCGGGTTCGATTCCCGCCCGGGGCGGATTTTATCCTGATGGGATAATGTTCGTTCTCGGAACGGCTGGCTTTCTCCTATCCTGTCTTCCTTCTCTCCTCGATTTCGGGACGATAAGACCATAGCAGTTAAAGTTCCCTCTGTCAAACCTCTTAAAAAAAAAAAAAAAAAAAAAAAAAAAAAAAAAAAAAAAAAAAAACAAAAAAAAGTGGCATACTACGGGATGGGCATGCTACGACACAGACCACATGCGTCCAATGTAGCAGTTGTTTCATTGCTACGAAATAAAAACGGCGGTGAAACACTCATCTTTTTTTTAAAAAAAAATCCTACCAAATTTCAGCTTTCTAGATGTTGGGGTTCTGGAGATAGATCAGTGAGTGCATGAATCTCACTTTTATATGATCGTAAAGATTTACTTTTGTTGGAATGAATACGCGTAATAATGAGTCTTGAGTGGAAGGTAACCACTAGATGAGGTATGAGGTTAACACCGGAGGTGTTCTCTACCACCTAACACTTAGAGCTCCATTATGTGGTCAAATCAAATAAATGAGGATAAAAATCCATGCCTCGACTGGGATCGAACCCGCACCCTCCTGTTTGTCAGGCGAGCGTCTTCGGCAACCAAGACAGATGGGGTAAATATTTCAATAAATTACCTCTTTGGCTCGTGGCAATCGGATTTCTTTAACGAATGTTTTCCGATGAGAGGAGTCTATAGGGACATCAGAATGTTTGAGAAGGCTGCTGCCTGCCCATACTGTGATGAACCCGTCCTGGGTACCAACTAGGAGTTTGGTGGTGCCTGAAGAATAGAAGAACCATTTGGGGACACCGTTAGCCTAGTGGTAATGTACTTGCTTGCCTAAGAAGGTTTCGAAGTCAATTTTATCCTCAACGGATAAGGTTCGTTCTCAGAACGGCTGGCTTTCTCCTATCTTATCCTTCTCTTCGATTTCAGGACGATAAGACCTTAGCAGTTACAGTTCCCTCTTTCAAACCTCTTAGAAAATTCCCAAAGTGAAGGTGAAGGACTTCGCGACTATCGCGACCCACGAAAAGATCACATAAAATATAGTAAAGGGGCCGCGAAGCGTTCAGAATTCAAAATAGAAAGTAAAAAGGGGACGTGTATAAAAAAAGGTTTGGGAACCACTGCTATAGGATAAGGAAAGTAAAAAACTAAGGAATTCTAATTGTGTTAAGGATATTTAAATGCTTGTCACAAACATCGTTCCCTGATTATTTCACCTAGATAAATTTCATGACATGACTTGGACTTGAACCACCAACCTCCAGATCCAAAGTCCAACGCGTTAACAACTGCACTACTGAGGTTGGTCGAAAGTAAAAAACTACTCAATATACTTCCTCTCTTCCAAACCAAACAGGAGCACTCTATTCACCGATATACTTAGCAGCTTAGCACAATGTTCCCTCACTTACCTGTCAGATAGGCACCGCACGTAAACTCTCCAGAATTTCTCTCACTTGCATTCGGTATGAAAACTCTCAACTCTTGTCTCTCAATATGCTTCCTCTGTTCCAAACCAAACAGGAGCAGTTGGTTCACCGATATAACAGCACAAAGGTTGCTCTCGTTTTCCGGATCCACGAGGAATTCGACTACTTCCTCTTCTATGGGTTCGGGCAGAGTGTAGACGAAGTTAGCCTGGGGAGAGAGAAGAGAAAAATGCTGGAACTCCCTGCTAACCAGCCAAGGCTGCCAGGGTGGCAAAGGAAAACATAGGGAAAGATGTGTATTATTATATTTATTATCATTATTATTATTATTATTATTTATTTATTTTTACCAAATTTCAACAAAATCGGACTAGGCAATCGCGAGTTATAGCGGAACAAACAAACATTCAGACAAACCAAATGAAAAACTGTCGAGTTAAAGTATATACGGATATACCTCATTTTAGTTCGGTCAATTTTTATATTTTGATAGAGGGAACTGTAACAGAACTACTGAGGTTTTATCGTCCCGAAATCGGAGAGAGAAGGAGGACAAGATAGGAGAAACCCAGTCGTTCCGAGAACAAACCTCATCTGGTTAGCATAAAGTTCTCCCCGGACGGGAGTCGTACCCACGACCTAGCGTTTACAATGCCAAACTCTAAACCGATCTTCACTCATGATCAGTTTTTCGTGTCGAAGCATGGGCATTTGAGCAATCTGTTACTACCTGAATATTTTGCTTGAGTAGGCCAATGTTCCAGACATAAAGTTGAGTGGAGTTTAGAGCGAGTACATAGTGGAAGGATGAACTGATGGCAGCATGAGTGAGAGGAGATTGGGAGTGTTCTGGTGTAATCTGTTACTACCTGAATATTTTGCTTGAGTAGGCCAATGTTCCAGACGTAAAGTTGAGTGGAGTTTAGAGCGAGTACATAGTGGAAGGATGAACTGATGGCAGCATGAGTGAGAGGAGATTGGGAGTGTTCTGGTGAAAGGACTAGGATGGGAACACCTGAAAATGAGGATTACGGTCAGAAATGAATGGGATTGATTATCAAAATCAAATCCCTACAAACCGCAAAACAAAAGAACTACAAACGAAAGAGATCTACGGAATAAAGGGGCTAAAAAAGAAAAGAGCTTAGTTAGCTTGGTTGGTAGCGCGTCTGCCTTGTAAGCGCTAGGCTGTGGGTTTGATTCCCGCCTGGGGCTGGTTTTATCCTAAACGGATGTTCGTTCTGGGAACAGCTGGCTTTCTCCTTTTATGACCTCCTTCTTGCTTCAATTTCGGGACAATAAGACGTCCGTGTTTACAGTTAGCTCTATCAAACTTCAAAAAAAAAAAAAAAAAAAAAATGGGAGAGGTACTCTATTACTCTATTCCCATTTCAGCATTTAGCACAGTGTTTCCCAAAATATTGTACGGTGGCCAAAATTCAATTTTTGTTTCAATTTTTGTTTGTGCGTCAGTAGTCGGTACAGTGCCCTAAATCACCAAAGTATGGAAAAGTATCTTACAAGTGTAATAGCCAATGGAAAAGCAGAATTTTGAATTTGGACGAATCATATCGAAATATGGAATTGTAAATACTTTTCCATACTTTGGTGATTTAGGGCACTGATGGTTGAGAAGAGACACAATACTCCCCATTAGGATCTTGGGCAACGCGAAGGAAATTAAATTTTGGGCGCTATTAGGTCTTTGAGGGCACCGTAAGGGCTCTTTTCCCAAGTGAATTCAACCTGCCTCGGTGGTGTAGTGGTCAAGACGCTCGCCTGGTAAACAGGAGGGCGTGGGTTCAATCCCAGCCGAGGTATGGAATACCTACCTCGGTGGTGTAGTGGTCAAGGCGCTCGCCTGGTAAACAGGAGGGCGTGGGTTCAATCCCAGCCGAGGTATGGAATACCTACCTCGGTGGTGTAGTGGTCAAGGCGCTACCTACCTCGGTGGTGTAGTGGTCAAGGCGCTACCTACCTCGGTGGTGTAGTGGTCAAGGCGCTACCTACCTCGGTGGTGTAGTGGTCAAGGCGCTACCTACCTCGGTGGTGTAGTGGTCAAGGCGCTACCTACCTCGGTGGTGTAGTGGTCAAGGCGCTACCTACCTCGGTGGTGTAGTGGTCAAGGCGCTACCTACCTCGGTGGTGTAGTGGTCAAGGCGCTACCTACCTCGGTGGTGTAGTGGTCAAGGCGCTACCTACCTCGGTGGTGTAGTGGTCAAGGCGCTACCTACCTCGGTGGTGTAGTGGTCAAGGCGCTCGCCTGGTAAACAGGAGGGCGTGGGTTCAATCCCAGCCGAGGTATGGAATACCTACCTCGGTGGTGTAGTGGTCAAGGCGCTACCTACCTCGGTGGTGTAGTGGTCAAGGCGCTACCTACCTCGGTGGTGTAGTGGTCAAGGCGGCTCCCGCCCGCCCCCCCACAGGGGTATGGCGGGTCGCCGAGTCAGCCCGTGGGGCCGCCTCCCGCCGGCCAACAACCGCATGGCTATGTGCCGCCGCCTCCTGCCCTGTACGCACCGTACAGCAGCACGCCGTACCTGTCCTCATCACATTCCTCTAGTGTAAGTATTACCGGTATTGTGACTTTTCCTAGGAAGTCACCTGCGCTTTGCCATGGAAAATTGGTCATAACTCCAGATCGGTTTAAATTTGAGCGAAGTCCTCTCTCAGTGTACATCTAGAACATATTAGGAATATTCCTACCAAATTTCAGCTTTCTAGATGTTGGGGTTCTGGAGATAGATCAGTGAGTGCATGAATCTCACTTTTATATGATCGTAAAGATTTACTTTTGTTGGAATGAATACGCGTAATAATGAGTCTTGAGTGGAAGGTAACCACTAGATGAGGTATGAGGTTAACACCGGAGGTGTTCTCTACCACCTAACTCTTAGAGCTCCATTATGTGGTCAAATTATCAAATAAATAAGGATAAAAATCCATGCCTCGGCTGGGATCGAACCCGCACCCTCCTGTTTATCAGGCGAGCGTCTTCGGCAACCAAGGCAGGTGGGGTAAATATTTCAAAACCCGCACCCTCCTGTTTATCAGGCGAGCGTCTTCGGCAACCAAGACAGGTGGGGTAAATATTTCAATAAATAAGAATAGATCAGTTGCGCTTACTTGTGTGATGTTTCAAAGTCATAGAGCAGGAAAAATGAGGACCAACGGAATTTTTCTTTTTCGTACCTATTTCATAACTTTAAGACCAATTAGTTAAAGGTCAACTCAAGGGCTCCCAAAGGACTTGAGGTCAACACCTGAAAATTTTGATTCTCCTTTAGGTGTTAAACATGTTTGCCAAATTTAATCAAAATTGGACAAAGCGTGCGGGAGTTATGATGAAACAAATACGTTCTTAGAACGGGCACATACGGGATCTCCGAAAATTCAATGGGGAGCAATATTAATAAGAATAGTTGCGCTTACTTGGGTGATGTTTTAAAGTCATAGAGCAGGAAAAATAAGGAAGAACGGAATTTTTCTTTTTCTTCGACGACTTCTAGATACCGAGATAAATCGATTTAAAAAATACCGGTAAATCGTGAAGTTTGACGTCACGGCATACGCTCCCGTAGGCGATCTGCTTTATACTACCTATTGTACAATCATGCAGATGTAGGATCGTAGGTTGAGAACGTATTAAAGGTGTAATCAGAGAAAATAAAAGTTACTACCAGTGGCGAACCTACAAATCATTCCTGGAGACTCGGGTGGTCTTTGTCGTAGCATGCCTATTCCGTAGTATGTCCCTATCAGATGAGCGATAAGAGCCTACCACAGAAGAAAGTTACTACTTGGCTAACTATTTTTTTTCCTCTGCCTTCCCGTCTTTACTAATTCCTTCTATCTCTCTCTCTCTCCCTCCTATTTTTCCTTCTTTCTCTCTCCCTCTCTTCTTTATTATATTATTTTCCCTATCTCCCCTTCTTTCTCTCTCACTCTCCTATCTTTATTTTTCTCTTCCCTCTCCTTCCTCTATTTCTTTCTCCCTCCATCTCCCTTTCTTCGATTTCACATCCCCCCCCCATTCCTACGCTACGGGTCTGGTATCACCTGGTTTCTGTCTGTTGTGTATTTTGTTTCATTGTGGAATTATCATGACTGGGAAGGAGGGGGTTCCCCTCCCCTCCCTTCTCTCCGACCCTGATATTACGACTAGAGGAGAAGGGTGGGAGGGGGAGGGGTTGGAATTTCCCCCTCTCTTTCCTCCCCTCTGGGTCTGATATTCCATGTGCATGCCTTTTTGTTTCTGTGGTGAGGTTGATGGGAGGTTTTGTAACCTGACAAGAAAAGGAACGGAAGGAAAGGTTGGTATCTATAGGTACCTGCCTAGATATCTAAATACCTTCAGGTAATAGGTACATATGTACCTATATTGTATATGTATAGGTATCATGGATGTTGAAAAAATATGTAGGTTTTTGCAGTACCCAGGTAAATACGTATAATAGATCAATTGCGCTCACCAACTTGGGTGATGTTTCAAAGTCATAGAGCAGGAAGAATGAGGACCAACGGAATTTTTCTTTTTCTTCTACGACTTCTAGATACCGAGATAAATCGATTTAAAAAATACCGGTAAATCGTGAAGTTTGACGTCACGGCATACGCTCCCGTAGGCGATGACGTCATAATTCATGACTCCCGCTTCGTTTGTTTGTGCGCAAGCGTTTCTGCGCATTTTGACGTGAAATCTGACGTCACATCTCTTTGAACTTTTTCATCAGAACGGCAATTTAAAATTTAATTTTCGACCTTTTAAAGTTACTTTTTTTGAGTTTTGACCTCAGATTTGGATTTTTCACAACTTTTTACGTAGGAATCGACCTTTTTATTAATAATATTTTCCCAATTGCAACTCCTCCATTTGGGGGGAAATACCTGGAATTACCTACTTACCTAACCTTATTTATTTATTATTATTTTTAAGAGGGAGCTATAGAGGTAGGTATCTATGTAGGTAATTGCTGAGGTTTTATCGTCCCGAAAGCCAAAACAAGAAAGGAGAAAGCTAGTCGTGCCGAGAACGAACTTTATCTGTTTGGGATAAAATCCGCCATGGGCGGGAATCGAACCGAGACCTGGTGCTTACAAGGCTTCTATTTAGGATACTTATGATAGGCAAAGTTCGTCCTGACATCACAAAAGGAACCACTTTTATTTACGTGTATTTTCTTTGATAGAGTTTTAACGTGTCTACCTATAACTGGTAAGGATTATAGTGACAGGTTTTACCCTTCATTCGGTCACAAGCCATCCGCCTCCTCATATATTATCTTCACCCAGCCTGAGTGGGAAAAGCCCGCGGCACGCGATTTCGACGGCCAATTTTCAGTGCAACGATATCGTTGCTAAAACACGTTCCATGGACCTTCACATCCGAAAAGGTCAGTCAAGTTGAATTTGGGTCAAATTATAAACGCTACCCCAGTAGGTACATCATACGAGCCATTTACTGACGTAATATTCTCCGGTAACGCCAGACAGTGGAAGCTACGAACCGGAACTATATAGAGATAGCTAACCTCCTTGCCTGTAGGGCAGGAATTTCCAACTAGCGGCCCGCGGGGCACATGTGGCCCGTCAGACTATTTTTGTGGCCCGCGAAGATTTTTGGTCAGGTCACATGTCACATCGGACTTTATATATTTTCTTTTTTTTTAAGAGGTTTGACAGAGGGAACTGTAACTGCTAGGGTCTTATCGTCCCGAATTCGAAGAGAGAAGGAAGACAGGATAGGACACCTGCTCATAAATCTCATTACTGTCCAATATCCGCTTCTTCAGAGCTCATTAAACTCTACAAAGTCCCCCCTGTTCCATTGCGCCTCGCTTTCCTCTAATATGTGACGAGTTCCAAATATCCCTTCCCACCCCGGATTGACCTAGTTTCCCCTAATAGAGAATATACAAAATAGAGATGATGTGTAAAGAGTGAGTGAGTTATAAAAAGAACTACTCTTTTTAGAGGTCTACTCTGTCAATGAGTCAGATCCTAAAACATGTGACTTACTCTTCAGCTCCCCATAAGGCCAGCCACTCACTATCAGGTAGATCTGATCAGGTGTCAGGTATACCTGATAGAGTCAGTTCTACTTGATAGTGTGTGTGCTTATCAGGTGTCAGGTCTACCTGATAATGATTGGCTGGCCTTAGTGTAGGACATACATACATATTATAGGACAATAGGACTCATTGACTGATTAGGCCACAGTAAAGAGTAGTTCTTTTTATAACTACCCAGCTAATCCAGCTCACTCACTCTTTACACATAATCTAAATTCTAAAATAATTGACCGTTCGTTTTACGGACTGACTAGAGCGTGACCTGAAAGGATAGTGGGACTTTAATCTCTCCCATTCTCTCCCTCCCCTCTCTTTACCCATCCTCGCTATCAAACATCCCTGTATAATCCTTCCCTAAATCCCCCTCCCTATTTCCCACACATCTGGGCTTCATTTTTGTTCCCTATGGGGTGGACTCCGAAAATGTGGAGCATCCATACCCTCCCCTCGTTAAAATCCTGAATACGGGCCTGTTCCCCTGATGTGTATGTGGCCCGCGAAGTACCTGTCAATGTAGCATGTGGCCCGTGAACATATGGAAGTTGGAAATCCCTGCCTGTAGGGGAACGGCAGTGTACCAACCGTCCAATGACGACCAGAAGTGACGTCATCACACTGGCGTTTTAATTGTACACGCGAAGCTTTTCCCAGGATAGGAGGAAAGCCAGCCGTTCCGAGAACGAAGATTGTCCCATCAGGATAAAATCCGCCCCGGGCGAGAATCGAACCCGCGGCCTAGCGCTTACAAGGCAGACGCGCCACCAACCAAGCTAACTAGGCTGGCTGGGCTTCATTTTTGTTCCCTATGGGGTGGACTCCGAAAATGTGGAGCATCCATACCCTCCCCTCGTTAAAATCCTGAATACGGGCCTGTTCCCCTGATGTGTATGTGGCCCGCGAAGTACCTGTCAATGTAGCATGTGGCCCGTGAACATATGGAAGTTGGAAATCCCTGCCTGTAGGGGAACGGCAGTGTACCAACCGTCCAATGACGACCAGAAGTGACGTCATCACACTGGCGTTTTAATTGTACACGCGAAGCTTTTCCTGTCGTCCCCGCACACAAAATCAATACACTAACATACATCGGTTAGTTCCGAAATGTCCCACTTGGCAGCGCCACTTATTCTAGAAAAGGGAAATTTCCCCGCGCTCTGTTATTTTCCCCCGCGTTGGTATTTTCATGTACAAGAGTACAACGGTTTTCTAATACGGTGCGGGTAAGAGGGAGGGATATTTTTCGTCCCTCTTAACGAAGTGGCACGAGAGGGAGGAAAAAGGAGGGGAAATTTTTCGTGTCTTTCGTTTTTTTTCCCCCCTTTCGACGTTCTCTGAACATTTTGTTTTGGATCTCTCGCATAAATAACGCCGTTCACTAGCGTTTTTCCGTCAGAGTAATAAGGTATGTTCGAGGTTTCACATGTGAAAAGCGACTACTTTTGCTCTTTTTTCTTCGCTCTCTTGAATTCTATCATTTCTTCTATCTAAAAAAAAAATCTTTAAATTTTTCTCTACGTTTTCGAAAACCCTTTTCTCTCGAAAAGTTCGACGAAATCTTCAATATTTTCTTCTTTTCGACTGTTCTTTTTTTCAACTCTTCGGTTGCGAACTTCCCGTAAATTGGTTTTGGGGCGAAACATTTCGATCGTTTTTTTCGAAATTCTCTGCTTTGGCGATCCGACGTTTTGAGCAGACCCCGGACTTTGGTAAGTGATTTTTTTATTTTATTTATTTATTATTTTTTTAATATACCTACCTACCTATTTACTTTCGATTTTCCAAGTGGTTTCTAGAGATCTCTGAAATTCAAATTTCTGCATGTTTGTGAACGTCCCATTCTACTTAGATTGGATTGTAGGTACTTGTGAAAAACAAACAACTATGTAGGTACTTAAAACTTTTATTTTTAGGTAACTACTATGGCTTCTGAAAATACTCAAAGCAAGTAATACCTAAGTAGGAACTCGATCACAATACAATTCTAGGTAATTCACCTAAACGACATTTCTGCCACCCATAGAACTCTTGGTATACGAGAAGTAAATAATAAGTTCCATTCCTCGGCTGGGATGTGGGATCGAACCCACTGCCTTCTATTTAACAGGAGAGCGCCCTGATTTTTCGATATATTATGCCTCTTTTACATTGTTTCTAGTTTCTAATCGACTCGGTCGGCTGTAGTATAGAATAGACGCACCTTGACACTTTAACTTAGCCCCACCACTCACTATCAGGTATAGACCTGATCAGGTCCGTCTGTCAGGTCTACCTGATACCTGATGAGCACACACACTATCAGGTAGACCTGACAGGCGGTCCTGATCAAGTGTACCTGTCAGGTCTACCTGATAGTGAGTATAACTAAATACGACTTAGGTAGGTACTGAGCTACATATACATACATGACTTTTTCATCAGACTTTCCCTCATCCTGTTCCTGTACCTATGTCAAAATTTTTTCTAAAACATCGCAAATTTTGACAGCTCTCTCTAGTCTCTCTCTCTCTCTCTTCCGTCTTTCTCTCTCTATCTCCCTCTCTCTTTTCTTCCTATCTGTCCCTCTTCATTTCCCTCTCTCTCACTCTCTCTCCTCTCTCTCTCTCTTCTGTCTTTCTCTCTCTCTATCTCCCTCTCTCTCTCTCTTCCTCCTCTCTTTCTCCTCCTCCTCCTCTCTCTCTCTTCCGTCTTTCTCTATCTTCCTTTCTCCCTATCTATCCCTCTTCATTTCCCTCTCTCTCTCACTCTCTCTATCTCTCTCCTCCTCTCTCTTTCTCCTCTCTCTCTCTCTATCTCTCTTTCTGATGGAAAGGGGAAAAATCTCAACTTTGCTTTTGGTGGACGACATCACAGTTCTGATGTTACCCGTATCCTATTTGTTGGGAAATGTCCAACAATTCTCTCCAACTTTATCATCAAGCCTTTTACCTACTTTTCCATTTCGATATTTCCCGAACTAAAAGTGAAAAGCATTGTCAGTACAGTAGTGTCCGACTTGAAGGATTGCATGCAAGAAGACCCCTGACCTTACCTAGGTAAGTATTTCTTTTCAGTCGGTACCTACCTTTCTACCTTCCTAACTTACCTACCTATTTCTTGCTAGTCGGCAGGTACCTACCTAAGTAGAGTCCCCAGGGTAATCAAACTTCTTGTGTTCTTTCTTTTCGTTTAGATTATATCTACCTAGTCGCCTTGTTTACCTACCTTTTTTTCCTCTAACAATTCTTCAATAAAAGAAAGTAAAGAAGAAGGAGGAGAAGAAGAGGTAGGTAGAAGCGTAGAAAAAGAAGAAGAAGAAGGAGGAGGAGATGAAGAAGAGGAAGAAACTAGGTTGCCTTGGGTGTTCAACGTCAGATTTCCAATTCCAGTAATGATTCCAGGAATTCATGATGTAGGTAGGTACAGCATAAAGTTAGGTATAGCTTTAAGCTGCACCTATACCTACTTAGCTATCGTATTACGTACATATACCTACCTACCTATCTAAAATAAAATAAGCTGTTCTGCTAAAACAGCTGGGAAAGCTAGTTTTAAGGACGTCGATCGACGACGGGGTAAATTTATGTTGTCGAGGCAATGTGAACCGTTTTGTCGACATCGATCGACGGCCGGTCAACTGTGCTTGGACATAGACACATCTTTAGAAGTAACATCAGTTCCCTTAGAATCTTTAGATCAAAACTCTTCAAAAAGTTATACCTACCCAGTCTTACATCAGGAAATGGGTTCAGAAATCAAGCTCCCAAGTGTTTCGACTTTTCTGTACTAACACATCTGCACTGTATTCTCTATTACCCCTCATTTACCCCTACACTTCTACCACCCCTCTCCACACACCCACCCACCCACCTACCCCACCTGTTTTACGAGCCACCCATCTGGTGCAAATCGTAAATAATATAACACTAGAAAGTAGAGACTGGAGAGAAAAAGAATAAAAATTTGGCTTGTGAACATCACACGACTTTCTATTACAGTATGGAATGTCCACGCTCAACGTTCCATAATTCCATATGTAATACTTATTTACTTAGTACATAGGCATAGGTAGAAAGGAATTTTGAATTATTTTAAGCATAGGTACTCAAATGCTTGTCACTTGTCAAAAAAACGGTTTATAATAATAACACCTAGGTAAATTTTATGACTTGACTTGGACTCGAACCAACAACCTTCACATCCAAAGTACAACGCGTTAACTACTACACCACTAAGGTTGCGCGTGGTTAGTATCC
Source organism: Diaphorina citri (assembly GCF_000475195.1). NCBI lineage: Eukaryota > Metazoa > Arthropoda > Insecta > Hemiptera > Psyllidae > Diaphorina > Diaphorina citri. Next base: position 29,720 of record NW_007377773.1, read on the forward strand.
GAATAGGCGACCATTTGGAAAATTGCCGCGCTTCTCATCAGACTGTCTGATTTTAGCACAAGAAAGGACATTAGGTAGGTATAGGTACATAGTTAGTCACCTAATATGTTAAAGTACCTCTAGATATGTTTCTCTCTCGGAAAATTTCTCACAAAGGAAAAAAAAAAATAATATTGTTACGTATACGTGGGCGTGATCGGGTTCGTAAAAGATTAGGACTAGTAAAAACACTCGCGAATTCGTTTAATTGAATCTAGATGGCAATTCGGATACCAGCATTGTGGACGGGATTTAACTTTTTGAGAATATAGTCTTTAGCCGAGCCGTAGATTACACACCCATAATCAAAGATAGGCAACACATAAGATTTATAGAAATTAAAATCTAGAGTACAACAAGTTTATTTATTTCACAAAAGAGTACACAGTCACTAGGTATAAACGCTATTACAAGGTACAATCTCTTATCACAAGTTCGATCACTTATCTATCACGGTTAACACTAACTTTCACTTAGGTACTTTAATGTCACTTATCGCGGTAGGTACTAAACACTTGGATATCGCACTGGAAAACTCACTGACTATCACTGTACTAATCGCTTACTATATCGCTTACTAGATCGCTTAAACAAGACTGACTTATCGCTTACTATCACGGGTTTATCGCTCGCACAAATCCAACACAAGACTAACTTATCGCTTTCGGTAAACATTGCATGGAACGCACGGTTTAGGAGTTATAAGCAAAAAACTGACAAAAGTGCGAAATTTCGGCCGTTTTCTGCAAGACTGACTTATCGCTTACTATCACGGGTTTATCGCTCGCACAAATCCAACACAAGACTAACTGACAGGTGGGTACCTACTCTCAATTTATAGCTCCCCGAGGGAGTGAGGAAGCACCTGGAATGTGCTAGAGAATTTCTCCTAAATTCCAGACAATCCTACGTCATTATCCTACGTCATTAATTCATTTCTAGAACGGACTATAAAATTCGACAATACTGTGATTATACCTGTCTATTTATGTACCTATACTACCTATACCTTAACTCTCATTCTGGAACTCACCCGCTCTATCCTAGTACAGGGGTTATCAACCCGCGGGCCGAGAAGTACCTTTCTACATAGCATCTGGTACGCATAAACAAGGAAGTTGGAGAGCCCTGATTTCAAGATTCACAATTGTAACTAGTTCTGTTTGAATTCTACCAGGTTGCGCTACCAGTATCATTTTTGATTTTACTTCTCGAGGCTTCACGTTTATAGTTCTTACATTATACATACATAGCTAAATACTCTCTAGACGCGTTCTGTAACATTATCCCCTCCTAAGAAAATTGTTCGTCCTCGAACGAACAATTAAGCAACAAACAAAAGTACAAAAGTAAGTAACTAACAAAAGTAAATAAAACAATGTCACCTTAGAATAAATTGGGTTCTAAATAAGGAGCTAACCTATCAAGATGTACAACCTTAAACTTGCCTTTAGATCCTTTCCGAATTCTATAAACTACATCATTAATTCTAGTTATTACATTATAAGGACCTTCCCAATTTTGTTGCAATTTTGGACTATGACCTTTACGTCGTTTAGGGTTATACAGCCATACAAGATCACCCACTTGAAAACCTACAGAATCAACTGATACATCTTTACATTCTTTACCGGTCTTCATTCTGTCTCTTGACGCTTTCGGTTTGTCTCTGAATCGGTCTTGAACGTCTTGCTTGTTCTCTTCCTTGGGTCGAAGCAGGTCTTGATTTGTCTCCTTCTTGTCTTGATCGGCAACTCCTTTGGATGTCTTTGCAGCTCGCACTACACGATGGTTCAACTCCGGTTCCTACTGTCGCCCCTCGTGTTCAATGCAGAGATTGCACCTTCTCCTCATGCTCTTCCTGATATTTCTGAAAGATGTTTCTGTCGTCATTATTCTACGTCATTAATTCATTTCTAGAACGGACTATAAAATTCGACAATACTGTGATTATACTTGTCTATCTATGTACCTATACTACCTATACCTTAACTCTCATTCTGGAACCCACCCGCTCTATCCTAGTACAGTGGTTCCGCACCTAAGGACCAGAGGAGATCATAGGGTAGATTGTTCCTTGAGGACCCCGACGGGTGTTCCTGAGGGATGAAAACGAGAACAAGTGATTAGATTAGAATAGAATATATATTGTGTATACTGCCGGAATGACTGAAAAGTTCCTTTTACTCTCATAGTATAAACAAGGTCTTATGTATAAATAGGTACAGAATAAAAAGCAAATTATAAATCAAGAACCTTGTTTCAATTTAAAAGAAGGAAAAAAATGTCACACAAAGGAAGACAGATAGAAAACAAGTGATTGGTGAGGTGGGCTTTATTTCTTTTGAAAAAGTTCGATAGAGGGGGTTTTTTCTAGTAGGGGTAAGTAGGGTACAAATTAGGCATGTTGGGTTAAAAATAAATAAGGATTGAGCCTAGTAAACGTTATGTCGCGGGTTCGATTTTCGCACGGAGTTAACTTTATCCTAAACAAATCAGGCTCGGTCTTAGAAAGGCTGGCTTCCTATCCCGTCCTCCTTCTCTCTTTGATTTGGGGACGATATAGGACGTCAGTAGTTACAATTTCCTCTATCAAACATCTAAAAAAAAGTGTTAATTTAAAGGTGTGTCCAAGCATAGTCGACAGTCGTCCATCGAGGTGAAACTATGTTGTCGAGGCAGTGTGGACGATTCAGTCAACATAATCGATCGACGGCCGGTCGACTATGTGTGGACACACCTTAAGAATGTGTGGACACGCCTTAAGAATGTGTGGACTGTGGACACACCTTAAGAATGTGTGGACACACCTTGAGAATGTGTGGACACACTTAAGAATGTGTGGACACGCCTTAAGACATAGGTACTCGTACAACATACCTGATAGATTCAGAATACCCACGTCACCGTCCGCACCTAAAGACCAGAGGAGATCATAGGGTAGATTGTTCCTTGAGGATCCCGACGGGTGTTCCTGAGGGATGAAAACGAGAACAAGTGATTAGATTTTAGAATAGAATATATATTGTGTATACTGCCGGATTGACTGAAAAGTTCCTTTTACTCTCATAGTATAAACAAGGTCTTATGTATAAATAGGTACAGAATAAATAGCAAATTATAAATCAAGAACCTTGTTTCACTTTAAAAGAAGGAAAAAAAATGTCACACAAAGGAAGACAGATAGAAAACAAGTGATTGGTGAGATGGGCTTTATTTCTTTTGAATAAGCTCGATAGAGGGAATTCAATGTGTAGGTATTTTACAAAACAAAGTAGGTACATGCTTGAACTACTAACAGTTACAATAAATTGATTGAAACATACTCACATTTGATTGGTTCAATTTAGACGGACTACTCAGATTGGTAACACTACGAAACGTTCGATTGGTTGACTGGGGAGACAAATGATCTTTGGGCAAATTCTTCACGATAGACTTGTCCGAAAGTTTTGTCCTGGCTATTGATGTTGAGGACATGGCAAAATTTTGTTTTCAAGCTAAAGTTTACCTATACCTACTTCGCTATTGATGTTGAGGACATGGCAAAATTTTGTTTTCAAGCTAAAGTTTACCTATACCTACTTATACATCCCCCCTATCCTGGAAATGTGTTACACCACTGGACGAAGTCATGGTGTTAAAATCAACAGTAAAAAAAGCGAAAAATCGTTTTTTCAATACCTCATAGGGTACAGGTTTCAATATAAAAATGGGTTATTTAATTATACAATATAAAATTACAAATAAAATAAACTCTAGGAAAAAGAATCCTACAGGGAAATATAAAATCTGTACAATGGACGGAAAGTTTGAAAGTTCTCTCAAAATAAGTGAAAGCTAATTTACACACTGGCTAGCTGAATGGCAGATGGGTATTCCATCTAAAATCTCTTGTGAGTTTTGTGAAAGCTCTTTTTTTGTAAACCAGCCTTAAGAGCACCAAATTTTGTGACATGATTATTATTATTACATTTTTTTTTCTTCTTCCTTTTTCATCATGGGGGAAATCAAAAAATTCAAGGCTTATATATCTATTGCACACTTTCTCTTTCACTCATACACTCACTTCCTTGTAATTTTCAGCAGATGCAGTGTATGGTCTTGCATCAAGTCCCTCTTTTTTGTAAACCAGCCTTAAGAGCACCAAATTTTGTGACATGATTATTATTATTAATTTTTTTTTCTTCTTCCTTTTTCATCATGGGGGAAATCAAAAAATTCAAGGCTTATATCTGTTGCATTAATCTATTGCACACTTTCTCTTTCACTCATACACTCACTTCCTTGTAATTTTCAGCAGATGCAGTGTATGGTCTTGCATCAAGTCCTGTAGCACCAAATTTTGTGACATGATTATTATTATTATTAATTTTTTTTTCTTCTTCCTTTTTCATCATGGGGGAAATCAAAAAATTCAAGGCTTATATCTATTGCACACTTTCTCTTTCACTCATACACTCACTTCCTTGTAATTTTCAGCAGATGCAGTGTATGGTCTTGCATCAAGTCCTGTACATTAATTCCACTCTGAAGTCCCAAACTACTCAGATCTACGTTTTCACATTTCAAGTTCCATTTGTTGAGCAAATATTCAATTGACCAGTCAGAACTACGCTCCTGATACACTGTCAAGAATTTGGCATTCACATTACGATCCAACAAGAAGCTAACGGTAACAATAATATCCTCAAACACATTTGGGTCGTAGAAACAATCAGAAGCTATGATGAGATCTATTGATCCCAGCTTGAATAGATTACTGAGGAACAACCCCCATGTGATACCTAGCACCCGCACACGGTTGTTGCCTAGCCCGTTAAGTTGACACGAGTGTTTGATATGCTGAATACTCTTAGGCAGAAGAGAACTCTCTGTGACGGTAACATGAGCACCACACTTGGCAGCAACTATACTGGGGAGGGCAGTTCCAGCTCCAAGCTCGAGAATGTGTTTGTTTGGAAGCTCAATACGATTCTCCCATAGAAACCAGGCTAGGATTGGAGAACTTGGCCATGTGTAGAAACTGTAGCTTGCTTGTAGTTGCTAAAAGAAATGAGAAATATGAAAATGAGGTTACTCTTTAAATCCCCAGTTAAAATTCTTTAAAAGACGTGAAGAATGTGTTTGTTCGGAAGCTCAATACGATTCTCCCATAGAAACCAGGCTAGGATCGGAGAACTTGGCCATGTGTAGAAACTGTAGCTTGCTTGTAGTTGCTAAAAGAAATAAGAAATATGAAAATGAGGTTACTCTTTAAATCCCCAGTTAAAATTCTTTAAAAGACGTGTTCTAAAATTATGGGTAAATTAAATAGAGGGTACTTGTGCAGAAGTCATGTCCGTGGAATATTGCTACCAAAGGAACTGACACAAATGAGCAGTGACCAGTGTTATTATAGGGTTAGGTTAAACGCAAGAAGGAGTTTTCACAATTAGAGCAGTGGTTAGTGCTATTAATGCTATTATAGGGTTAGGTTAAATACAAAAAGGAGCTTTTCTTTTCCACGGACGTGACTTCTGCATAATTACCGTAACTCACCTTTGGTATAAAGCCTACAATCCAATTCTACTAACCTCAGGTATTAGAATGTCCAAGTTATCAGGCAAGCCTCGGCCCACTGCATAGTTACTGGAAAACGTAAACTTCTTAATCTGCTCAGGATTAGCGGTTTCCGACATTGAATAGTTCAGTAGCTTATTCAGCATTTTCGAATTTACCACATCTCAGGCAAAAGCTGCTTTTCTAGCCTGGAATTTTTGGAAAAAAAAGTGCAAAAAATTGACTGAACACAGGTGTTTTTGAAGAAAATTTAAATTTTCGAGCCAAAAAAATGTAAACGAGCAAATTACAAGATGGCGTCTATTGATTACTAGCGCTACCTGACGAAAAGATTTTGTACTAAGGAGTGCATCGTATGAAAAGATCTTTGGCTTTCAGCGTTGAACTTGAAACCGCGAAATTTCAAAATTTTAAAAAGTTCCATGGACTGAAATTTTTGCCAGTTTTTTCACCAGTTTCTTATTTTTTGCTGTTTTTTGTGATCAGTGATTCGATAGGCCTTTAGACTGAGTGTCCTTTTGATTTTCCACATTCCCAAGTTTCCTTTTCTATTGCTACAATTAATCCGTTTGAATTTCTATTGTGCTCATCATAAACGGTCTGTAGAGGAAACTTTTCAAAGGTAATGTGCTATGAACTACACCTAGGAGCTAATGAAGGTCATTAAGAAGTGACTTTGCTCATTATTGTTTATATTCAAACTTCAGACCAACAGGTAATTAGAATTTTAAAATAGTAATTAAGAAATAGAATCAGCTACCGTATGTATGTACTTTAACCTTGCTTGCTAATCAGTGTGAATCTGCTGTTGAGTAGTGTGAAAATGAAGCACACATCTTTGTTGTGAAATCTGATAGTTAATAGTGTTTGCCTGATAATGTCAACTTCAAAAGAGTAATTATTTAACAAAAGTTACTCTATAATACCAGGCCGGAAATATTGATAAATTTAAGCAGAAAGTTGTTTGTCCATCTGAAAATAGGTATGTTAGGTAGTAGGTGTGTTATGGCCAATATGGCACTGCACAGGTTTGAATCCTGACTGATGAATATAATTTTGTTTTGTGAAATCAACCATGTAGGTAGTAGGTGTGTTATGGCCAATATGGCACTGCACAGGTTTGAATCCTGACTGATGAATATAATTTTGTTTTGTGAAATCAACCATAGGCCGGAAATATTGATAAATTTAAGCAGAAAGTTGTTTGTCCCTCTGAAAATAGGTAGTAGGTGTGTTATGGCCAATATGGCACTGCACAGGTTTGAATCCTGACTGATGAATATAATTTTGTTTTGTGAAATCAACCACTTAACCATACCTATAGATATTCAAAAGCTAGAATTCCATTTCCATTAGGTACCTAATCTTGTTAAATTTCTTATAAGCAATCATGTTGGTTTGGAACTTATGTTCACAAAGCTAGTCACTCATATTCATTTTTTTGATCTGATTTCAGGATTGAAACAATGTGTCTATCTATTTGAAACTAGAGGTTCAAACTAGTATCATCCAATCATGTTGGTCACTCATATTCATTTTTTTGATCTGATTTCAGGATTGAAACAATGTGTCTATCTATTTGAAACTAGAGGTTCAAACTAGTATCATCTTTATACAGATATTAAATCAAAACTATCACCATGTATCTAATATTGGCAGTAACATTGATCATTATCATGCTACTATACAACCTAAGTCAAACATGCCGTTATGTATTAAAATTCAATCAAAATACATAGGACCTTATTAAGGAGCGCGGTAGCGCTCCGCCCCGCCAAGTCAAGAAAGTTTGACCGCGCTACTAGAGATATTATATTTAGATTAGACTGTGGGGGTAAAGGGATTTTTCAGTTATATCTCAGGATAAACAAGGCATGTAATATTTTGTCGTGTCTTTCGCATCTCGCATCCCGCAATCAGGCAGGTCCATAGAAAAACAAGGCATGTCAATTGCCTGTATTGTATTCACTTTAAATAAATGAATTACAATTACAAATATCTCTCCTATAAATCAGGGTTATATGTAGAATTTTGTATTGAGTGTAATTGTCTAGACTATGTTACCTTTTCTAATGGGCTAATTCTTCAAATTTGCTCCACTTTTTAAGCACAAATTTACTTTATTTTACCTATTCCGTGGCCTAATTCTTCAAATTTTCTCCCTCAGAGGCAGAGAGGTTAAGCAACCACGCGTTCTCGTTGGAGGTAGTCACCGCTATCGATATCAACACAAGTGCCAACTCTGTATACAAACACAACTTCCCCCGTACCAATCTGCGGGGCCGCAATATTCAGTCTTTCAGCATAGAGGAGATTAATGCCATGAGTCCAGATGTCATTCTTATGAGTCCGCCTTGTCAGCCTTTCACGAGGTAAGTTCATTCCAGTGAAATAAACACAGTGGGTTCGATTCCCGGCCGAGGTGTTTTTTTTTTTAAAAAAAAAAAGATGTAGTGTTTCTACCGAACAACTATTTTAGACGCATGTGGTCTGTGTTGTAGCATGCCCATCCCGTAGTATGCCTCTCATCAGATGGGTGAGAAGAGACACAATACTTGCTATTCAGATCCTGGGTCAACACGAGACCACCAGAAAGCAGAAAGTAACTGGGACGATAAGACCTCCGTTGCTACTGTTCCCTTTGTCCAAACTCTTGGACTTTGTCCAAACTCTTGGACCTTGTCCAAACTCTTGGACTGTAACAATAGAGATCTTATCGTCTTGAAATCGAAGAGAGAAGGACAGGGTAGGAGACAGCCAGCTTTTCCAAGAACAAACCTTATCTGTTTTAGGATAAAATCCGCTAATTATATTAATATTGGACATCCAAAATAGATAAAATCCGCCCTGGGCGGGAACTGAACCTGCGATCTAGGCTTTAAGACAGTCGCAACGTTTAACAAATTTGTAAGACCTTGTTTAGACTGCGGGAGTAAAGTAAAGTCTCATTCTGGCAGGATAAATAAGGTATATTCCATTCTATTTTATTAAATTCTACTCTATCCTTTTTCCAGGACCGGACTTCAGAAAGACATCGCGGACGCACGCTGCACCGCCCTGTCCTACCTGATCGAGACCATCCCTGCTATCCCCTCCCTCCAGTGCCTCCTACTGGAGAACGTCAAAGGATTTGAAGGATCTCGGTCACGTGACCTAATCACCTCTATGTTAACCAGGGCCGGATTCCGATTCCAAGAATTCCTGCTGAGCCCCACCCAGTTTGGGGTGCCCAATTCCCGGACGCGGTATTATTTGATTGCCAAGAGATCGCCTGCGGCGCATTCGTCGGAGGCGAGTTTTTGTTTTGAGACTTCGAGTGAGCTGGTACGTATTCAATCGTTTGTTAATTGGTTTAGTTTTCTAGGAAATACTAGTAAAATCAGTATTCAAACTTAAAAAAAAAGGTTTCATAGAGGGAACTGTAACCGCGAAGGTCTTATCTGCTTTGGAGATTGCGGCGCGAACGACCTACTAGAAGGTTAAAAGCGCCTAATTAGGAAAAAAAAATATATTTTATGGAATCTAGAAAGGGCCGAAAATGGCCCTTTCTGGTAACTGTACCAACGGAGGTCTAATTGTCCCGAAATTGAAGAAAGGACATTATAGGAGAAAGCCAGCCGAGAAAGAACCTTATAAATATGTTTAGGGTAAAGCTTGTCCCGGGTGGGAATCGAACCCACTACCTAGCGTTTACAAAGTAGGCACCTTCCAACCTAAGGAGACTGTCAATTATTGTCTACTTTAAAAATTTCTTCTGCCAGCCTAGTTAGCTTGGTTGGTAGCGCGTTTGCCTTGTGAGCGCTAGTCCGCGGGTTCAATTCCCGCCCGGGGCGGATTTTATCCTGAACGGATAATGTTCTTTCTCGGAACGGCTGGCTTTCTCCTATCCTGTCTTCCTTCTCTCTTCGATTTCGTGACGATAAGACCTTAGCAGTTACGGTTCCCTCTATCAAACCTCTAAAGAAATGGAAATATCTTCTATATTACAGATGACAGAACTTCCCAAGCTCAAAGCCAACACTTGTAATCCGCTGCTCTCTCGCATGACACTACACGGTATTCTAGATTCTACTCATCCTAGTGGTGATCTGTATCGTAGATATCTTGTATCTGATAAGGATCTACTGAGGAGATTCCATGTATTCGATATTGTGAATGGAAAGGCGAGCAGTACGAATTGTTTTACCAAGGCGTACACCCACTATGCTGAAGGTAAGATAGACTATTAATGAATTTATCTATTTTAGACATCCTTTGTTTGCAAGCATCCATTGTTAAACATAACGTTTAAGGTCCCGGGTTCGATTCCCACGATTTACAAAAAAATTGATTTAAGTAATATTGCCAGCGCGATGGCAATATTACTGGCAACAAAAGAGTGATTTCATTTACATACTCCGCTTTATTGGCGTCAGCTCGCATGGCGTAGTGGTCACTGCGCTCGCATTCAGTACTGTAGATATCTTGTATCTGATAAGGATCTACTGAGGAGATTCCATGTATTTGATATTGTGAATAGAAAGGCGAGCAGTACGAATTGTTTTACCAAGGCGTACACCCACTATGCTGAAGGTAAGATAGACTTTATTTTTCGGTAAGAAAACTCCGTGGCCAAGTGGATATAACACTAGGCTTGCACTCCGGAGGTTCCGGGTTCGATTCCCGGAGGGGTCGGAGTTTTTTCGGCTGTGTGCTTGGAGTTTGGGGTGCACTCAGCCTCGTGAGGACAATCGAGTAGCTACTTTAATCGAGTACCGCATTACCAGAGTAAAAAGAAAAATTATAGACTTGTCGGAAATAGTAACGGAGGCTCTTAGTAATGCTGTGATATCCACAAAATTGTGAAGAAGCTCTCAGCTTTACCACAAATAAATCATAATTTAGATAGATTTAGATTTTTTACTTTGAGGATGGCATTTTTATTTTCATCATTATTGCATTCACAGGTACTGGATCCGTATTAAGTACCAACTAGGAGTTTGGTGGTGCCTGAAGAACAGAAAGAACCACTTGAGGAACCTGAGGAACTTTATTTAACAAAATTATATCAATACCTAAATGTAATGTAATGTAAATGCAGTTTCTTTGTGTTATTATGTCACAACTAGCCAGCCTAGTTAGCTTAGTTGGTAGTGCGTCTGCCTTGTAAGCGCTAGGCCGCGGGTTCGATTCCCGCCCGGGGCGGATTTTATCCTGCTGGGATAATGTTCGTTCTCGGAACGGCTGGCTTTCTCCTATCCTGCCCTCCTTCTCTCTTCGATTTCGGGACGATAAGACCATAGCAGTTACAGTTCCCTCTGTCAAATCTCTTTTTTAAAAAAATATGTCACAACTTTGGTGCTCACTGCAGCATTGTAGGATTTTCCCAATATCACAATGATCCTAACGTCCAATGTTTACCTACCATGTTGGCACCGGTCGCTATGCGCATTTATATGTCATAGCTACTCATTTTCCTCACGAGGCTGAGTGGCCCCGCAACAGTCAGTCACGGAATCAGTCATTTGCATGATACAAATTTCTTGACCCCGCCGGGAATCGAACCCGGGTCTCCCGCGTGCAAGGCGAGCGCAGTGACCCCCTAACCAGGGAGCTGACCCATCGTCATAATCTGCAGAAGACTACTTAAGCTGGCATTGCTGCAAATGCCTTGATATCCTCTATTGCACATATCAATACCTAAGTAAGAGCCCACTCTGAGGCTTAGGTGTGGGTGGGAGCAACTACCCCAAAGGATGGGAATGGGTTAAGCTCATTCGAATCACAAAGTAGGAGTACACAACGAAGCCTTGGTCATCGACCCTAACCTAGTCCCGACCCAAGAGAAAATAAACAAATCATGCTAATGAATAAAAGTGGCCTCAACGGAGCATTAGGATTAGTCCCAACCCAAGAGAAAATAAACAAACTATGCCAATGCGTCCTCAACGGAGCACTGACCATAGCTCCAATCATAGTATTTTTCCTGCGAAGATCGATGGTTTCGTGTACGTTTTTGAACGAACGAAATGAAGGTCAAAGTTTGAACTCGACAGTTTTGCATTTGGTTTGGATGTACCTGTCAGATAGGCACCGCACGTAAACTCTCCAGAATTTCTCTCACTTGCATTCGGTGTGAAAACTCTCAACTCTTGTCTCTCAATATGCTTCCTCTGTTCCAAACCAAACAGGAGCAGCTTGTTCACCGATATAACAGCACAAAGGTTGCTCTCGTTTTCCGGATCCACGAGGAATTCGACTACTTCCTCTTCTATGGGTTCGGGCAGAGTGTAGACGAAGTTAGCCTGGGGAGAGAGAAGAGAGAAATGCTGGACTTTCCTGTTCACCAGCAGGCTGCCAAGTTGACAAAGAAAAATATAGGGAAAGATTTTTTTTTTTCTTCAAACCAAATTTTACCAAAATCGCACCAGGCGATTGCGAATTATAGCGGAACAAACCAATATTCAGACCAACCAAATAAAAAATTTCCAGTTAAAACATAGACCTCACTATTTTTCGGTCAAATATTACTTTTTAATAGAGGGAACTGTAACTATTGAGGTCTTATCGTCCCAAAATCGAAAACAGATTCGGAGAATCTCAACCCATCCTTTAGGGCTGTTTGTCCCTACACCTATGCCTCGGAGTGGACTTTTTGTGTATGGATCAAAGAGAGAAGGACAGGATAGGAGAAAGCCAGCCGTTCCGAGAACAAATCTAACCTGTTAGGATAAACCTTTCGCCCCGGGCGGGAATCGTACCTGCGACTTAGCGTTTAGTAGAGCTTACAAGGCAAGGAACTGACTACCTGAATATTTTGCTTGAGTAGGCCAATGTTCCAAACGTAAAGTTGAGTGGAGTTTAGAGCGAGTACATAGTGGAAGGATGAACTGATGGCAGCATGCGTGAGAGGAGATTGGGAGTGTTCTGGTGAAAGGACTAGGATAGGAACACCTGAAAATGAGGATTACGGTCAGAAATGAATGGGATTGATTATCAAAATCAAATCCCTACAAACCGCAAAACAAAAGAACTACAAACGAAAGAGATCTACGGAATAAAGGGGCTAAAAAAGAAAAGAGCCAGCCTAGTTAGCTTGGTTGGTAGCGCGTCTGCCTTGTAAGCGCTAGGCTGTGGGTTTGATTCCCGCCTGGGGCGGGTTTTATCCTAAACGGATAATGTTCGTTCTGGGAACAGCTGGCTTTCTCCTTTTATGCCCTCCTTCTTGCTTCAATTTCGGGACAATAAGACGTCCGTGTTTACAGTTAGCTCTATCAAACTTCAAAAAAAAAAAATTCCTATAAGTAATCATGTTGGTTTGGAACTCATGTTCACAAAGCTAGTCACTCATATTCATTTTTTTTATTGATCTGATTTCAGGATTGAAACAATGTGTCTATCTATTTGAAACTAGAGGTTCAAACTACAGATATTAAATCAAAACTAGCACCATGTATCTAATATTGGCAGTAACATTGATCATTATCATGCTACTATACAACCTAAGTCAAACATGCCGTTATGTATTAAAATTCTAATCTCTCGCGAGGACCCCGTCACAATGTGCTGGGCGCCCTCATCACACCCCATACACTCTATCCTATACACATGACCATTGAGTAGCTTCATTTGTCGTGTCCATAGGTTCATGAGTACTAACACTTCCCCCGATACGAAACACACATCATCACGTTGAGAATCTAGGAAAATAGAAGTTAAGTTATTTGTAAAATTTATGCTGTCCTTATTTATAAAATTCACACATAAAATCTTTCTTCAATGACAGGGGTTTTTTCTAGTAGGGGTAAGTAGGGTACAAATCAGGCATGTTGAGTTAAAAATAAATAAGGATTGAGCCTGGTAAACGTTATGTCGCGGGTTCGATTTTCGCACGGAGGTAACTTTATCCTAAACAAATCAGGCTCGGTTTCAGAAAGGTGGCATCCTATCCCGTCCTCCTCTCTTTGATTTGGGGACGATATAGGACGTCAGTAGTTACAATTTCCTCTATCAAACATCTAAAAAAAAGAGTTAATTTAAAGGTGTGTCCAAGCATAGTCGACAGTCGTCCATCGAGGTGAAACTATGTTGTCGAGGCAGTGTGGACGGTTCAGTCAACATCGATCGACGGCCGGTCGACTATGTGTGGACACACCTTAAGAATGTGTGGACACGCCTTAAGACATACTCGTATACAACATACCTGATAGATTCAGAATACCCACGTCACCGTCCGCACCTAAGGACCAGAGGAGATCATAGGGTAGATTGTTCCTTGAGGACCCCGACGGGTGTTCCTGAGGGATGAAAACGAGAACAAGTGATTAGATTAGAATAGAATATATATTGTGTATACTGCCGGAATGACTGAAAAGTTCCTTTTACTCTCATAGTATAAACAAGGTCTTGTGTATAAATAGGTACAGAATAAATAGCCAATTATAAATCAAGAACCTTGTTTCACTTTAAAAGAAGGGAAAAAAATGTCACACAAAGGAAGACAGATAGAAAACAAGTGATTGGTGAGGTGGGCTTTATTTCTTTTGAAAAAGTTCGATAGAGGGAATTCAATGTGTAGGTATTTTACAAAACAAAGTAGGTACATGCTTAAACTATTAACAGTTACAATAAATTGATTGAAACATACTCACATTTGATTGGTTCAATTTAGACGGACTACTCAGATTGGTAACACTACGAAACGTTCGATTGGTTGACTGGGGAGACAAATGATCTTTGGGCAAATTCTTCACGATAGACTTGTCCGAAAGTTTTGTCCTGGCTATTGATGTTGAGGACATGGCAAAATTTTGTTTTCAAGCTAAAGTTTACCTATACTTATACATCCCCCCTATCCTGGAAATGTGTTACACCACTGGACGAAGTCATGGTGTTAAAATCAACAGTAAAAAAAGCGAAAAATCGTTTTTTCAATACCTCATAGGGTACAGGTTTCAATATAAAAATGGGTTATTTAATTATACAATATAAAATTACAAATAAAATAAACTCTAGGAAAAAGAATCCTACAGGGAAATATAAAATCTGTACAATGGACGGAAAGTTTGAAAGTTCTCTCAAAATAAGTGAAAGCTAATTTACACACTGGCTAGCTGAATGGCAGATGGGTATTCCATCTAAAATCTCTTGTGAGTTATGTGAAAGAGCACCAAATTTTGTGACATGATTATTATTATTATTAATTTTTTTTTCCGCCGTTTTCATTTCGTAGCGATGAAACAACTATTACAACAACGTAGCATGTGGTCTGTGTTGTAGCATGCCCATCCCGTAGTATGCCTCTCTTCAGATGGGCGAGAAGAGACACAATACTTCCCATTCAGATCCTGGGTCAACACGAGAACACCACAAAGCAGAAAGTAACTGGGACGATAAGACCTCCGTTACTACTGTTCCCCTTGTCCAAACTCTTGGACCTTGTCCAAATTCTTGGACTTTGTCCAAACTCTTGGACTGTAACAATAGAGGTCTTATCGTCTTGAAATCGAAGAGAGAAAGACAGGGTAGGAGACAGCTGTAACAATAGAGGTCTTATCGTCTTGAAATCGAAGAGAGAAAGACAGGGTAGGAGACAGCCAGCTTTTCCAAGAACAAACCTTATCTGTTTTAATAGGATAAAATCCGCAAATTATATTCATATTGGACATCCAAAATAGATAAAATCCGCCCTGGGCGGGAACTGAACCTGCGATCTAGCGCTTCCAAGACAGGCGCGCTACCCTGCAAGCTAACTAGGCAACAAGACAGTCGCAACGTTTAACAAATATGTAAGACCTTGTTTAGACTGCGGAAGTAAAGTAAAGTCTCATTCTGGCAGGATAAATAATAATAATAATAGTGCTTATTTATACTGCTTATGGGTAAATTAAATAGAGGGTACTTGTGCAGAAGTCATGTCCGTGGAATATTGCTACCAAAGGAACTGACACAAATGAGCAGTGACCAGTGTTATTATAGGGTTAGGTTAAACGCAAGAAGGAGTTTTCACAATTAGAGCAGTGGTTAGTGCTATTAATGCTATTATAGGGTTAGGTTAAATACAAAAAGCTTTTCTTTTCCACGGACGTGACTTCTGCATAATTACCGGTAAGGTTAAACACAACAAGGAGCCTTCTTTTTCACTGTTGTGGCTTCTGAATAATTAACCAAATCGTGTAAGAAGTAACTCACCTATGGTATAAAGCCTACAATCCAATTCTACTAACCTCAGGTATTAGAATGTCCAAGTTAATGCTATTATAGGGTTAGGTTAAATACAAAAAGGAGCTTTTCTTTTCCACGGACGTGACTTCTGCATAATTACCGTAACTCACCTTTGGTATAAAGCCTACAATCCAATTCTACTAACCTCAGGTATTAGAATGTCCAAGTTATCAGGCAAGCCTCGGCCCACTGCATAGTTACGTTGGTTAAACACAACAAGGAGCCTTCTTTTTCACTGTTGTGGCTTCTGAAAAATTAACCAAATCGTGTAAGAAGTAACTCACCTATGGTATAAAGCCTACAATCCAATTCTACTAACCTCAGGTATTAGAATGTCCAAGTTATCAGGCAAGCCTCGGCCCACTGCATAGTTACTGGAAAACGTAAACTTCTTAATCTGCTCAGGATTAGCGGTTTCCGACATTGAATAGTTCAGTAGCTTATTCAGCATTTTCGAATTTACCACATTTCAGGCAAAAGCTGCTTTTCTAGCCTGGAATTTTTGGAAAAAAAAGTGCAAAAAATTGACTGAACACAGGTGTTTTTGAAGAAAATTTAAATTTTCGAGCCAAAAAAATGTAAACGAGCAAATTACAAGATGGCGTCTATTGATTACCTCAGGCAAAAGCTGCTTTTCTAGCCTGGAATTTTTGGAAAAAAAAGTGCAAAAAATTGACTGAAGTCTGAACACAGGTGTTTTTGAAGAAAATTTAAATTTTCGAGCCAAAAAAATGTAAACGAGCAAATTACAAGATGGCGTCTATTGATTACGCTTCCAATTCAGATCCTGGGTCAACACGAGACCACCAGAAAGCAGAAAGTAACTGGGACGATAAGACCTCCGTTGCTACTGTTCCCTTTGTCCAAACTCTTGGACTTTGTCCAAACTCTTGGACCTTGTCCAAACTCTTGGACTGTAACAATAGAGATCTTATCGTCTTGAAATCGAAGAGAGAAGGACAGGGTAGGAGACAGCCAGCTTTTCCAAGAACAAACCTTATCTGTTTTAGGATAAAATCCGCTAATTATATTAATATTGGACATCCAAAATAGATAAAATCCGCCCTGGGCGGGAACTGAACCTGCGATCTAGGCTTTAAGACAGTCGCAACGTTTAACAAATTTGTAAGACCTTGTTTAGACTGCGGGAGTAAAGTAAAGTCTCATTCTGGCAGGATAAATAAGGTATATTCCATTCTATTTTATTAAATTCTACTCTATCCTTTTTCCAGGACCGGACTTCAGAAAGACATCGCGGACGCACGCTGCACCGCCCTGTCCTACCTGATCGAGACCATCCCTGCTAATTTCCCCGGCGATCGTCTTGACCACTACACCACCCAGGCAGTAAAGGGATGGAAACGCAAACTGTCCGGAATTTTTCGCACTCCAGTATACATTATTCATCATTATTACAGGGGTTTTCCAAGTTGTTTATTCACTTCAGGTAATATGCACGTAACAAAACTTCCGCCTCCTACTGGAGAACGTCAAAGGATTTGAAGGATCTCGGTCACGTGACCTAATCACCTCTATGTTAACCAGGGCCGGATTCCGATTCCAAGAATTCCTGCTGAGCCCCACCCAGTTTGGGGTGCTCTCTGCTAATGGCTTTCATAAATTATTCGATTGATATGGAATATCATGCCAGTTTGCACTGATCAATGTGAAGGAGATACCGGGGGTTTCAAAAATGGCAGAATATAGACGAGACTCAGTAAACAGTTAAGACCAATTACCTAGTTATTATTAAATAATATGTTTATATTAGACATCCTTGTAGGTTATAAAGTTATGAAATAGGTAACTACAAAACTTATTACCTTTATATGATACAATGGATACACGTTCCGGTTTTGATCTTATCCCCTTCTGTTCTTTATCACAAATGACATTCATCACGAACAAAACAGACAAGGAGGGAAGATTAAGAGTGAGAGAGAAAAAAAATACTGTAACATTGCCTTAGGAGAAAGAGAGAAATATACCTCTTATATGGGAGAGAGAGAGAGAGAGAGAGAGAGAGAGAGATGTAATTTAATACTCTCAGTAAGGAATAATTGAATTCAATTTTTTCCTCATTTCATTTCGCTTCTCTCTTTCTCTCTCTCTCTCTCTCTCTCCCTTATTAGGTACCTATATTTCACCTTATTCTGATGTGTTGAGAGAGAGAGAGCTGATGTGTTAGAATACTAGGAACGTGTGAGAAAAGGAAAATGTGGTATGAACATCACACGACTTTCTGTTGCTTTTTGGAACAATTTACATAATTAGGTATTACATTTAGAGGAAAAGATCATAGAAAGTGATCATTGCAACCTCCCTCGGTCCCAATTAGTTGAAATAATCGAGGTTCTGCTGTACCTACCTACATATTTACTTACCTATGTACTTACATAACTAGGTACCTCACTATTGTATGTATCATTTCTATGAAGCACACTAGGTTAAAATTTCAACGGGGATTTCTCATACTTGAATCTTTTCAAAAGATGGCATTTCATAACATAGGTATACGGAATGGCTCAGAAACAAAAAGAAAAAGAGGAAGGAGAAGAAGAAGAAGAAGGACAAGAAGAAGAAGAAGGAGGAGAAGAAGAAGGAGAAGAGGAAGGAGGAGAAGAAGAAGAAGGAGGAGGAGAAAAAGAAGAAGAAGAAGAAGAAGAAGAAGAAGAAAAATGCGCTTGATTAAATTTATTTTTGCCAATCTCCCACAGGTAAACAAATGGGTAAGTAACCATTAACTAACATCAGCAGTCCTGTAGTCCGGAGGACTTTGAATCTGGAAGTTCCTGGTTCGAGGCCAAAATCATGAAATTTACCTAGATCAGCCATTCTTAACCTATGGTCCGTGGACCACTAGTGGTCCGCGAGAAGGTTTCAGGTGGTCCGCGATCCGCGAGAGGTAGATATAGGTCCTCTAATACATACCCATTGTCACATAGCGTGTACAATGTACAATTGATTGCATATACATACATAAATTCTCTCTCTCTCTCTCACTCAATCTCTCTCTTTCTTTCTCTCTCTCTCTCTCACTCACGCCATCCTCCTCTTTTTCTCTACCTTCCCCCTCTCTCCTCCTTCTCTTTATTAAATTAAATTATTATGTGAAAGGCCACGGTACCTAAAGAGTAGGATACCTGCTGGGTATGAATAAAGTACCTATACCTACACACAAAACAGAACTTGATGGACAGTAAATGAGTGGGAGAGAGAAAGGAGAGTGGAAGGAGGAGGAGGAGGAGAATAAGGAGAAAGTGGAATTGTTACAAGAGATAGGTCAAAGGAAGAAGGAGAGGGATAGAGAAAATGATAGAGGAAGGTAAAGGGAGTATAAAAACATAGAAGACAGAGAGAGAGTGATAGAGAGAGAGTATAAAAAAGAGGAGAGGGAGAGAGAGAGAGAGTAAAAAAAAGGAGATGCGAAGGAAAGAGTTAAAAATAAGAAAAAGGAGTGGGAGAAACTGGGAAAGAGAGGGAAAGATGAAAGAGCAAATAATAAAGGAGAAAGAGATAGAGGGAAAAAGCAAAGGTAGTTAGAGAGAGAGAGAGAGAGAGAGAGAGAGAGAGGCAGATTATAAGAATTTTTTTCTCTTAAAGAGGCCTAATAGAAAAGAATGATTTTTTTTTTTTTTTGTAGGCTGATAAAAAAAAGCAAAATGTCTATATTTCTCCGTCGCAACTTGAATTTTATTTTCTCTCTCGCTCTCAATCTCGTAAAATATAAGGATAGAAAAGAGACAGAAACAGGAAGGAGAGAGAGAGAGGCATGGGGATTTAAAATTATGAGACAAAATATAGAAGAGGGAGAGGGAGAGAGAGCGAAATAGTGTCTACCTTGTCTCCGCAATGCAGAGTTTGCGAAAATAGAGAGGGAAAGACACAACAAATAGGGAGAGAGAGAGAGAGAGAGAGAGAGAAGGGAAGAGAGAGGCAAAAAAAAGCAAAATGTCTCCTCTACATAAAAGGTATTAATTTTACATTAAATATTTCTCCCTCCTATGCCTTCCTCTCTCTCTCTCTCACTCACGCCATCCTCCTCTTTTTCTCTACCTCCCTCCCTCTCTCCTTCTCCTTCTCTTTATTAAATTAAATTATTATGTGAAAGGCCATGGTACCTAAAGAGTAGGATACCTACTGGGTATGAATAAAGTATACCTACACGCTACCTACACCCTACACACAAAACAGAACTTGATGGACAGTAAATGAGTGGGAGAGTAGAAGGAGGAGGAGGAGGAGGAGGAGGAGAAAGAAGAATTGTTACAAGAGATAGGTCAAAGGAAGAAGGAGAGGGATAGAGAAAATGATAGAGGAAGGTAAAGGGGGTATAAAAAATTAGGAGAGAGAGAGAGAGAGAGAGAGAGAGAGAGTAAAAAAAAAGGATGCGAACGAAAGAGTTAAAAATAAGAAAGAAGAGTGGGAGAAACTGGGAAAGAGAGGGAAAGATGAAAGAGCAAATAATAAAGGAGAAAGAGGTAGAGGGAAAAAGCAAAGGTAGTTAGAGAGAGAGAGAGAGAGAGATCAGAAGCAATGGGGGGAGGGAGAGAGATAATAGAAAAAGCGAAGATCTTGTGGAGAAAGGAGTGGAAAGAGAAGGAAATGAGAAAGATATTATGGAGAAGAGGGGAGGGAGGGAGATTTGAAGGGGAATAAGGGGAGGAAGTAGAAAAGAGAAAGAGGAGTGTAAGAAGGAGGGAGAGGCAGAGATAGAGAGGGATATGGAGAAGAAGGGAGGGAGGAAGATGAGGGAGGGGAATAGAGGAGGAGGGAGAGAGAAGAGGGAAAGTTAGGGATTTAGAGGGGAAAAAAGAGGAAAGAAAGAAAGGAGGGAGGAGGATGAGGATGAGGGAGGGGGAGGGAGGAGGAAGATAGAAAGGAGAGGGGAGGGATTACTAGAGCAGACGTCGAAAGTCTGCGGCTTAATTTCTCTTTTTTTTTTTAGCCCCCATGTCTATAAAAGGTAATTGAGAAAAATCATTAAAAGAGAAAACCTTTTTTCCTCCCTCCCTCTCTCTTTTCTCTTTTCTCTTTCTCTCCCCCTCCCTATGTCTCCATTATCTTTATTTTTTTCTTCTTATTCTTCTTCTCTATTTCCCTCAATCACTTTTTTTTCTATTTCTCTTTTCATCTTACTTTTACCTAGTTTTTCTCTTTTTCACGTTTATTTTTTAGTGGTCTTTCTCTTTCCGTTTCCTTTCTCTCTCTCTCTCTCTCTCTCTCTCTCTCTCTCTCTTTCTCCCTTGCTCTCTCTGTCGTCTTTAAGTAGGTATACATATTATAGGTAACCTACGTTTCCTTTTTCTCACCTACGTTTCCTTTTTACGTTTTGTTTAAGAAAATAAGAATATAAATTCAAAGGGGGTGGGGGAATGGAGACTCAAAGAACCCTTCGCCTTCAAACTTTAAATACCCCCTTCAAAACCGCCTAAAAAAATCGAGCCTCACAAATTTTGATCATCAGGTAATAGAAAGTAAAGAGGACGCTTAATAAATATTACTCAGACGTACGTATAAAGACATCCTGGAGTTTTCCAGGCGACACAATGCTATGCCAGGAGTCCATAGGGGATACGCCAATATAAAATTCATATTTTTATGCAAGTCTTCCTCTTCCTCTTCAATCTACACTTCCCCCTCCACAGCTCTACACATCCCCTCCACAACTCTAGACCTCCCCCTCTACTCTCTACATTTCCCCTCTCCTCTCTCTAGCTCTATTCTTTGCTCTACAGTCGAGCGCCCTTCTTTACTCCTAATCTCACATCAAATTTTCACGAGAGAAACTTCCATATTTTACTTTCTGTTACTTTATTCTTTTTCCTGTTCCTACTTTGCAAATTTTTAATCCTTATAAACCTTTTTTTTCAAGAGGTTTGACAGAGGGAACTGTAACTACTATGGTCTCATCGTCCCGAAATCGAAGAGAGAAGGAAGACAGGATAGGAGAAAGCCAGAATAATAGATAATAATCTGTCCAGAAACCTCTTTGGCGATCAGGTCTGACACCAGATGCTGTTGCTTGCACGCCACAGATCCCTTATATTTTGATTTTGGTTGCAGCATTTCCTTTTTAGTAATAGATAGATACCTATTAGGTATGTTACAGTTTGACTCAGTCTCTTTCTCCCTTTGGCTGTGATTTTTCTCTTCATGTTGGGAGCCTTCCATCTTGCAATTTTTCCTGAAGGAGTCGGAGACTTCCGGGAAACCCCTTTAGAAAAATTCGACAAAGAAAATAAATAGGGGAACGCGGGGTAAACTGGGTACGGCATGGAAAAGTGGAACGCTAGGGTAGCTACCCTTTTTGAGAAGTTTGTACAAGGGTATCCCACGAGATTCGAGACAAATTTTCCATTTTCTTACCCTACTACCGACGCAATGCTCCGACAAGAATAGAAAAAAAAAAATACTTTTTTTTCCCCTAGTAAGTTTTCGAAAAAAAAAGGGTAAATCTGGAGTGAACATCACACAGCTTTACATGAGCTGTAAATTAGTTTTCCTTCCTAAAATTTACATTTCAGAAAATAAAAGAAAAAAGTAAAAATTTGAAAAATTCCCCTGACGATTTTTTCTTCTTGGTAGGTAAGTAGGGTGGTAGTAAATTCTCAAGAAAAGAAAGGTAAATCTGGTGTCCGAAACTGGACTAACCAATCGAGTCCAGGTCAAGACATTGAAATTTAGCAAGGTGTATGAATAGGGGAACGTCATTCGTAACAAACGTCCATGCTTAACATAATGAATTAAAATTCTTTTCAAATAATGACAATGATATAATAATGAGACATGTATAGGTACCTATGTAGTGTACCTACAGTAAAGAAATCCAACTAGGTTTTGAAATATCTCTCTCTCTCTCTCTAGCGCTCTTTCTCTCTCTCTTTCTCCTGTCTAGACATTCTGGGATGAAAATTCCATGTCCCCGTGCAAATTGGATTCCATCTGAGTTAAAAACAGCATTTCCGAGAGCCGAGAGAGAGAGAATTTAGAGGGAAAGAGAGAGCGAGAGAGAGAGGGTCGAGTATCATCTCACAGTTTTATTTGGAAAGTTTACAAATTCAATTAGAAATCTCTCTCTCTCTCTCTCTCTCTCTCTCTCTCTCTCTCCTTCTCTCCTCCCCTCTCTCTTCATCTCACAGTTTTATTTGGAAAGTTTACAAATTCAATTAGAAATCTCTCTCTCTCTCTCCCCCTCTCTCTCTCTCTCGTTGCATTCTTGGCTTTTCCGACTTTTTTTTTCGTCGTCTTCTTCTTCTTCTTCTTTTTAAAAAGATTAGGGTAATCTCTCTTCTTCTATTTCATTTCTCTGCATATTTATTTCCTGTGTTAACACAGACATCAGACATTCTGATTTATGATGCAAATTCAGACGCTATATACGTACATAAACAAGTGTACAAAATACAAGTACATCAGCCGAGCATTAAGAGTCGCTCAAAAGTTAGTTCCAAGATTTGACCCACACATCCAATCGAACAAAAGGGAACAAACAGACAAACATAAAAGTATGAACGCAAGCTAAAAAAAATCACTCTTTTTTACAGGGGACCCCAAAACGGATATTTCTAACCATTTCGCAATTTTGAAAATTTGGACCGGTTGCAATACTTTCTCATCACTAGCCTTTTGCGGACAGATTCATGTGTCACATGAAATCATGGTTCCGCCATTATGGTAGGAGAAATATAACTTAAATCTGGCGATACGAGAGAGAAGAAAAAGGAATAGAAAAGGTGTAGTTGTAGTATAATCAAGACGTTTTCAGGTGCATTTTAGCAGACTACTTTAACAGAACGACAAGCTATTGCCTCAAATTGTTGTTTTTCACTCATATTGTACACTCTTGTCTTCCTCGCCTTTTCCCGTGTTCAGACGGGGTCGGCGTTTTTCGCCACTTTGGGTGATTGCTTTGGGCTGACATTTGGTTTTGGCAACAAAAATTTTACGAGTGGATGTCCTTCACCACTCAACCTTTGCTATTTCTTTAGCAAGGCACTATGACATATTAATCGCAGTTTTGGATTTCCCACATTAGTCACCCTGTCCAGGAAACTACCCCATATGCTCGAGTCGCAATATATTAATTAGCCACTCACTGGCAGAGTCATAAAACCCTTCGGATTTATACAATGAAATAAAAATCCCATCGATACAAATGATAATTTAACACCTCGACCGTACAGCAGTTATGGCATAAAATAGGAATGCTACCTTTTCCAAGCCCCATAAAAAAGAATATAAGTGAGAGGGAACAAATCAAATCAAATTATAATGGTAACAAAACAATGCAATGAAACCTCTCTGCTAATGGCTTTCATAAATTCCGGGATTATGTCCTCAAACATGAAGAGCTTGAGGTCACGTAATTCACCTTGGAACAGACTTTCAAGTAGGTACCGACTAAAGGAGCAATGGTTGTAACTTTTAACTAGTGAGGGGCAGCTTTTCAACTACTTTCCGTATCCGTAAGATAGGCTCACTGGAAAGATCGGGGCTTAAACCCCCTTGGACGCCCAGAAAACTACCTGGGCTCCATATTCCATGTCCATCTTAGTGGGTAAACGTACAACTGCTAAGCAGAGGCAGAGGGGTCTGCGGTCTGCGTTTAATTCTATCCGTGGCATTTAATTTTGTCTTCAATATTATTTTAGAAATGGACCACTCGATTGCTATTCAGTAATAAACTCTACTAAATAAATACATAACTATCCAGCTTCAGGCCACCTTATCTTTTCAACCAGGTCCTCAGTCCATCGCGTAGCTGAGTGCACCCTAAAATGACCAGCAGCAAATAACCCCGTGCTCAGTTCGCCACTCATACAGATATCCGTCATATCCGCCACGGCAGATGTTGCGTAAATGAACTTCGCTTTAGTGAAAGAGAAAGAATTGAGCTATTCCATTGTCGAAAGAGAAAAAGCAAGAAAAAAGTATAGAAAATAAGTAAAAGTGTCATAATGATAGAAGCAGATGAGAAATAAGAAGAAATAAGCGAAGAAGAAGAAAGGAGGAGGAGGAGGAGGAGGAGGAAAAGGATTTTTTGTCACAAAAATGAGAATCAACTGTATAAAGTGTAAGGTACAAGATAAAATAAAATCGGTGGGAAGGGAAGAAGGAGAAGGAGGCGAAGCAGTAAACAGGTAAGGAGGAGAAGGAAAGAATGGGATGGAGGAAGAAGGTAAAGAAGAGACTAAGAGAGATGGAAAGATTTTGACAAAAAATGGAAAGGACTGGATGTGAAAAAACCGGGGATAGGTAGGGTACAAAAAAAAAAAAAAAAAAAAAAAAAAAAAAAAAAAAAAAAAAAAAAAAAAAAAAAGGGAGGGGGGGGGTGGGGGGAGAGAGGAAAAAAAAAAAAAAAAAACACTCAACAAAGCGTAAAATTACAATCTATGAGAGAGAATAAAGAAAGTATGAGAATCAAGGCAGATGTAAAGAAGAAAAAAAGTGAGCGGAATGAAATTTTTTTTTTTTTGCTCATGATTTCCAACCTGGCATTTCTTTCACCTTCGTTAAATGTGATGTCGGCTGTAATGTTTTACATTTTTGAGGTAGGTTCATGTAATGGGTAAAAATGAGATTTCAACGTTGGAATTGAAATTGAAGGTTTTTGTGGAAGAAAGGATGGGGTTAGGTCCTATATCAGGGGTTTCCAACTTCCATGTGTATGCGGGCCACATACTAAATTGGGAGGTACTTCGCGGGCCACATATGTAGGGATACCTATAACCTAGCCCCCCCCCCCCAATGTTAAAGAAATGCAGTCCAATCAAATTTTTAGCGCCGCAGGGCGAAATTCTCGAAAAAGTACCTATTCGAAGATTTCTGCCTTTTTTTACATTTAGGTAAGTTTTGTACAAATCTCAAAAATCCTGGCGGGCCATGAAAATGATTTGGCGGGCCACATGTGACCCGCGGGCCGCTAGTTGGAAACCCCTGTCCTATATGGAACATTTTCTGCACACACCACCTACCGCCTAACTAATTAGATTTATTATGTGGTGAACTTTTCTTTCAAATTTCATCATCAAAATTTTTCACTCCAAATCATTCGCGAATACGGTAGAAGTTCGTATATTTTTGTGCCATCTTATATTTCCTATGGTTTAGTACGGGCGCCATTTCAGATTCAAATCTGGTGTGAACATCACACGACTTTCCTTATCCTATTGAAAAATGCTTATTTGGGTGTTCTTCTATTGTAACTTTTACAATATCTGAAACTATTTATGGTGCTTGTGTAGTGAAAAACTGGGGCAGCAAATACCTCCGCTTCCGTAAAACTGGAGCTAGGTATTTCGCTTCCTCTTGTTTCAATGATGATCGTTTTCGGACTTAGAATTCGAAGGTTCGAATGAGGAAAAAAAGGTATAAAAATAATTACATTATACATATAGTTATTTTTTGACGATGCAAATGCATTTTGGAGCTTCATTTCCTTCAGTGTAGGCCAGACTCCGAAAATTTAAGGTAAATAGGTAGGTAAGTCTTATATCTCATTTTATTCTAGTCTTAAGTGTCTTTAATGTTCTTTGTCTTTTATGTTTGACTTGTGTTTCACAATATTGTAGAATATTGATAAACATTAAATAAAATTACATTTACATTTTAAAAAAATTGAGCATGCCAACCTCAAAATTGGATTTTATTAACCCTTTAAGGACCTCATCGCAAAGAAAATCAAAAAAAGGAACACAGTCCAATTGGTTCTTACCTGTAAATGGGCGTACCCAGGTCCTCCCGGTACCAGAGTACCAACAGTACATGATCATCAGGGTCATCAGGGGTTGAAATGTCACACGGTAGATATACAGGGTCACCCACAATACCGCGGATATGATAGATGGGCACTGGAATCAGAGGAGAAGAGAAGAGCAGTCAGATTTTGGTTAACAAGCAGCAAGTACCTAGTGAAAAATCAGCAATTTTAATTTCAATTGTTATTTTATTAATATTAGGTATGTATTATTTTTTAATAATTATCTATTATTGCCAAAACTGAGATCAATGTGAAGTTGCTTCTTTCGCTATTCCATACTTTTGAAATTTCACGGGGGGGGGGGGGGCCTAAAGGGAACTCCTACTCCTACTGTAACATGGGTGTGATATAACTGGATAAGGCATCTATTTATTTATTCATATAGGTAGATACCTTTATCATTGTACTTTACAATACAGCCTTGTGTGTAGTACAGTCGAACCTGGATTATTTAGAACTGGGGAATAATAATAGTGCTTATTTACACTGCTCGCATAGGACTGAAAAGTCCCTTTACTCCAGCAGTAGGCTACTACTATTATTGTGGTCAAATTCTCAAATTATATTGAGGCTAAAATTCCATACCTCGGCTGGGATTGAACCCACGCCCTCCTGTTTACCAGGCGAGCGCCTTGACCACTACACCACCGAGGTAGGTAAATCGAGAAAACTGACTGTAATGCAAATGGATTATTTGCAACGGGAAAGTTATTTAGAAGACTGGTTCTTTGGTTATTTGACGAAGTTCAGTGACGCCTAGACTACGTTTCTAGGGCGATCTAGCGCAGTGGACTTCGTATCTGAAGGTTGGTGGTTCGAATTAAAGTCTTGTATGTATTAAAATCAAGCTTTCCTCAATCTACTACACCTATCTACCTATTAAAATAGATAATAGGTAGGTGTAGTAGATTGAGGAAAGACATTTGTGACAAGTATTATTTGAGCTGAGAAGAATATCCTTATGTAGAAATGATATCTATAAGTAGACAATTGATAAAAAAAAAAAAAAAAAAAAAAAATCTAAAAATGAACGGGTTCCGTTTCCGAAAGTTTCTCTAAAGGAAAATACAAGTCTTACAACAAAAGTAAAACAATGTAGGTAATGGAAAGTGAAAAAGTCCAACAAGTTTAAAATTTAATGATTCCGTACATTATCGAGATAGATTTGCATTTGCATCACTCCTACTCCTACTGTAACATGGGTGTGATATAACTGGATAAGGCATCTATTTATTTATTCATATAGGTAGATACCTTTATCATTGTACTTTACAATACAGCCTTGTGTGTAGTACAGTCGAACCTGGATTATTTAGAACTGGGGAATAATAATAGTGCTTATTTACACTGCTCGCATAGGACTGAAAAGTCCCTTTACTCCAGCAGTAGGCTACTACTATTATTGTGGTCAACCCTCCCCCTCATTATGATGTTGCATAAAATTTATCCGACCTTTTCAATGTTGAAAACGTATTACTCCCCCCCTCTCTCCTATATACTCCCCCTCCTAAATAGGTACTCTTCCCCTCTAATTCCCCCCCCCCTTTCTCTTTGTCTTTCCGCTACTAATGAGTATTTCATTGAATATAATGAGCAGTGGTCACCTGTTTTTTTGAGAGGGAGAAAAAGAGAAACTCTGTTGAATTGGAGGTTTTCGCTACAGCTGTCTTTCAACCAAAGATTGAAGCGAGAACGCCCCTTTAATGGTAAGTGGTAACCTTGGTCCACCCTGTAAAATGTATATGTATGTGTGTACAGACCAACTTATTACATGATAAATATCATAGTAGCAACACCAGCAAGGATCTCAGAGTACCTAGATCACATGCATTCAATATAATAATAGACACATCCAAGAGTAGGTACTATAGTCTACATATAGTGCTAATTCATTGAATGATATTTAGATCATAAACTTCTCAATGGCATTCAAACTTATCATTCCAAGCACATTATACTGATATTAGTATTAGTAGTGCCTACCATTCGAAGCAATGCTACAATATACTGATGTTTGTTACCATTCTAAGCAATGCTATACTGTGCTGTGCTGGTGGTGTGTGGAATTGTAAAGAACCAGTAGAGCTTTAAGGGGTTCTCAACATTGACTTAATGTGGAGTAAGATTACTGCAAGCAATTTGTATCGCCAAGTTCCCATGACTTGTACAGTGAACACTAATATACTAATAATAATAATTACTAATAGTAATACTAATAGCTTACAATAGACAAGGGCCCGGTAGTCCGTTACAGGTTCCAGGATATGTCTTGCTCTTGCTATACCTATGTATGTAGACAGGGCTGTATCCAAGCTTTTGTCGAGGGGAGGGGGAGAGAGCAAACAGTATCTTATCTTGAATATTTAGTGTGGCAATTCTAGTTTTCCCATCCCTTTTGGGGTCGATGGAAGGGGGCGGGGGGTATGGGGGGCCACGCTCATCCTCCACGCGTCCTTCTGTTGGCCCCGGGGGGTTGAGTAGTGCTGTCACAAGTAATGTACTGGGGGGGATGCTCCAAATTTTCTGTACGTGTCTGGCCATAAATATAAACAAGCATTACAGATCAAAACCAATACTGAGCAGTGAGCACCACATTATGAATAATAAGTAACATTTTTTTTTTTTTTTTTTTCTCATATTAAAAAAAAACCACACCAAGAAACAAAAAACATAGCTATGTCTGTATGTGTATGAGGGAGTATAATGGTATGTATGTATGTGGTCCATTCAACAAGCGTATTCATTAGAGACTGAATAGATTAGATTAACCATTGACTGAGTAGGGATTAAGATGTTAAGGTGTAATGAAAGCCACATTGAAAACACATAATATATTCTAAACGCATCTACACAATATGTGTGATCGCTGATGGTTTGACTCTGAAGTAGAGGAAGTTAACACAGAAATGATGTCTATTGAATATGTACAACACCTAGACCTAGGTCCATGATTATTTGTAGGTTTGATTATTCTGGTTCTGATACTGCATAGGTAAGTATTTTGATAACTTCGAGAACTGTGTAGCCCGAACCCCCCTTGGTACACTTGATCAGGTCCGCCTGTCAGGTCTTCTATCCTGTCCTGATTCTCTATTTGATTTAAGCACGATAAGACCTCCCTTGCTCAGTATTGAGATTAAAAATCTGGTGTGAACATCACACGACTTTCCTTATCCTATTGAATGATCCTTATTTGGGTGTTCTTCTATTGTAACTTTTAAAACCGCTAAACCACTAACCCACTTTGGGCTTTTACCTAAAACGTAGATGAAAAATGTCTGAAAATGGACAAGTAGAAGGAGTCATAATATCTCATAATGAGATTTAGCTTTGAGCTGGAATATCAATTTTTCAAGAAAAAAAAAAAAAAATTGTTTGTTGTTTTTTTTAAAGAGGTTTGACAGAGGGAACTGTAGCTGCTAAGGTCTTATCGTCCCGAAATCGAAGAAAGAAAGAAGACAGGATAGGAGAAAGCCAGCCGTTCCGAGAACGAACATTCTCCCATCAGGATAAAATCCGCCCCGGGCGGGAATCGAACCCGCACGCTAAACCACTAACCCACTTTGGGCTTTTACATAAAACGTAGATGAAAAATGTCTGAAAATGGACAAGTAGAAGGAGGCACAATATCTCATAATGAGATTAGCTTTGAGCTAGAACAGGGGTTCTCAACCTTTTAGTAAACACGTACCACTTGAAATTTTCAGAGATTTGGACGTACCACCTTACATTTATATAATAATAATAATGAAAAATTACATTTGGTCATGTTTAGGAAAATGAATATGCATGCTACAACTGTATGTAATGTATGTACATATGTACATTGTACATAGAATTTACTTAGATACAAAATGAAATTGTGCATTAAAAACAATCTTAAATTAGTACATTGAACAGTCATTTAATTTTAAACAGATCCAAATGAGCTCCCTGTTGTTGTTTGTCCTTAATATAATAATTATATGACTGCGTACCACCTAAAATGTATCCGCGTACCACCAGTGGTACTTATGTTGAGTATAAAATTCCATACCTCGACTGGGATTGAATCCACGCCCTCCTGTTTACCAGGCGAACGCCTTGACCACTACACCACCGAGGCAGGTGATATTAAGGATCAAAATGAACTTAAAAAATTAAATAAATGAATAATTGTAAGCGTCCCTGATATAATCTATTTTGTTAGGGTTCGCCTTGTCTAGAACCCAAAAATAAAAATAATTTAACTCTTTTAATCATATCAAATAATTTATTTTATCCACAAAAAATGTATCTCGTCTAATCTTAAAGCATTCAATTTTGCCCACACAAATTTCAATAATTTGACCCATTGTCTACGAGGTGATTATTTATCTTCCTAATTTGTATAACAACACAACATGGTCAACTTTTTCCCTCTGATATTCTACCGAAATTTCCACTCAAATAATTTTTTATTATAATATTATTATTACAGCATATTATTATTTTTCAACTTGGAATTTGGTTTATGGATCAGACGGTTGTTGTGTACCTTGTTATTTTTTATTGTTCTGTGTGTACTCAGTGTTGTTTGGTTATTATTTACTGTTTTTAGTTTATTAGCTGAGAATGTTGTTTGATTGTTTCTCTGATTAGGATCAAGGTGTGGATTTTGTTCAATAGGGGCTTATGTACACGTGGTGGTAGGCAACTTCTGTTTTGAGAACAGTTTGAGTTTGAGAAATGAGAAGTGAGAACAAACAATGTAAAACATAAACTTGGCATGAATCAAAATCAAATCATGAATTATTTGTGGTAAAGCAGAGCTTCTTTCACAACTTTTGTGGATATCACACATACACAATTATCACAGCATTACAAAGGCCTCCTCTGCAAGCTATTTTCAATCTTTTTACACGCGTAATGCCTCCACTGGTCGCTGCTCGATGAAAGTACTCAATTGTCCCCACGAGGCTGAGTGCACCCCGAACTCTAGAGCGGAAAAACTTCGACCCCGCCGAGAATCGAAGCCTCCGGCATGTAAGCCTCGTGTGATACGGAGGTTGCTTACTTCAAAACAACCATGGGCACACAACTCCCTAACGAACCAATCTCCACTCTGTTACCACTTCCACACTAACACTAAATCCTTATTAAAAATCTTAAACAACAGTGTCTCAATTTTATCCCAAATCGACTGTACCAATATTATGTTTGTATCTTTTTCTATCTTCCATCTCTGCCAAGCTTCTATTGACATCTCCCCTCCTCTCTCTCTCTCTCTCTCTTTTCGAAAAGGTTTAATGTAATTTCTACGTCATTTCACATTCGACAAGACAGAATGAGAAAGAGAGAGAGAGCAAAAAAATTAAAAACAGAACCTAGATGAGAATGCAAGAGAGAGGGAAAGAGGTAAAGAGTGGGAGAGAAAGAGATAGATGTGTACCTATTGAATTAATGAATAATATAGTAGGTACCTACTACCTAGCTACGGATAAAGAATGAAATGCATTTTTTTGTGTGTGTGTGTGAGAGAGAGAGAGAGAGAGAGAGAGAGAGAGAGAGAGAGAGAGAGAGAGAGAGAGAGAGAGAGACCCTCCATCTCTTCCTCCCCTCTATCTCTGCCTCCTTCCCCTCCACCAATATTCACCTCCAGTCTGTTTTAGTTCTCTAAGTTTTTCGCCCCTCCCTCCTCGTAGGTAGTAAGTAGGTTTGAGAGAGAGAGAGAGAGAGAGTGTTCTCAATAGAACTGTGGGTACCACCCGGTATATTATGAGATATAAGAGAGGGTGACGACTGAAATGACTTGTGTAATAATATTTGTCACACAGTACAAAGATTATAGATGTGTGAGAGAAAGAGAGAGAGAGAGAAAGAGAGAGAAAGAGAGATGGTATAAAGTCACGTAGAGCTTTGTACAGTATATGTTAGGAAGGAAAATGAACTTTACACTCTCAGTGGCGGATTCGAGAACAAAGAAAATAGTTCGAATAACTTCCACAAGGTGACTCAGTGCACTGTGGAAATGTGGGTCTCTACGAACCCCTTGATTGAGCCTAAAATTAAAAAGAAAATTTTCTCTGGACCTAACACACGTCATCCCCAATTACCAAACTTGTCTAGTCGTGAGTTCATTTAAATATCTAATGGGTGGGGAGGGGGGGCTCCCCTACCATTTTATAATGGAGGGGGTTGGGGCTCTATCTAATGAGGGGGGCTTCCCTACCATTTTTAATGGGTGGGAGGGCTCCCCTACCATTTTCTAATGGGTGGGGGGTGTTCCTGAAAATTTACACCTAATGGAAACCACTTGCCTACGTCACCCGCATCACAAAGTGGTTTGTGGAGGCGTGTTGAATATTGTAAAGCACTAATGGAGTAGATAGGTATATAGGTTTTAGGTTCTAATGACATCCTGAGTAGAGAATTACGTTATAGACAAGGCAGACATATTGGTAACTTCCTTCTTTTTTTTCGACCCTGATAGTTAGCCTGGTTGGTAGTGCGTCTGCCTTGTAAGAACTAGGTCGAGGGTTTAGATCCCCGTCCTTGGCGGATTTCATCCTGAACGGATAAGGGTTCGTTCTCGGAAAGTCAGAACAGCTGGCTTTCTCCTGTCCTGTCTTCCTTCTCTCTTCGCTTTCGGGACGATAAGACCTTAGCAGTTACAGTCCCTTCTATCAAACCTTTAAAAAAAGTTTTTTTTTTTCTTTTTAAGAATATTATGAAAGAAGGGTCATTTTCTACTATAGGTATTAGGTACCTATATCCTATATAACAACCTACTTGATGATTACAAGTAGGTATACATGTAGTTCTTTTGCCCCATTTGACTTTAGACTTTAGTGAGTGCTACAGTTTTCACTGAACATCAAGAACCCTGTTTTGAGATTACAGATTTGACAAGGGCATTCGACTTAAAAGATTTGAGGTTCCAGTTTAATTTAAGGTCAAATCTCGAGGTTTCTCCTCCTTTTTCCAAGGGAAATTCCATTTCCCGACCAATATTTGAAACGCAGAATAAAGCTTCTAGCACAAGTTTTGCTTTTGGAAAGTTTTCTGGTCACCAAGGGGAGAAGAATTGTACAATTTCTGAGAGTTGTAAAATTTCTGAGATGATGGAAAAACCGCAACTTCTATTTCAAAAGCTCAGCTTTCCAGTGGTGAAGAGACAAAGTCAGATATTGGTGTTCTAGAGACAGATTTGGACAATATTATACAGAAAGGATGAAAGGAACCAGTCAACTGAAACCAACAAGAACCTTTAAAAGTGCGTTGTTATTATTCTTTTTTTAGTTTTGAAGGTAGTACGCTTGCATTTGAGAGAGAGAGAGAGAGAGAGAGAGAGAGAGAGAGAGAGAGAGAGAGAGAGAGAGAGAGAGAGAGAGAGAGCTTTACACCTGTTGACATGAATGAGCCTGATATTGATGTTTGTGTTTGTTTTAGGAGGTGGAGGAGAAATATAAAGAAGGGAGGAGGAGGAGAAGAAGAAAGAGAGCGAAAAAAAAGAAAAGGAAAAAAAGTCGAATAAGATGATTGAGGTGATGGAAAAATACGAAGGAGAGAAAAAGGAGGAGAAAGAGAGAATCCCAAGAGGGAGAGAAGTGTGAGTTATTACGTGAAAAGGGGAGGAGAAGCAAAAGGTGGAGGAGGAAGAAAGGGAGAGAAACGTGAAAAATAGAGAGAAAAAGGGAGGTTTGTACACTATGTAGGTGAATAGGTGAATTTGTTTGTTTTTGGAGGTGGAGAAAGAGTCTGGCTGGAAAAAAAAAATACGAGTAGAAAGAGGAGAAAAAGGAGGAGAGGAGGAGAAAGAGAAGGGGAGGAGAAGGAGGAAGTTACAGAGTGTAAAAAAGAGCGAAAAAAAAGCGAAAGAGAGAATGGAAGGGGGTGAGGGAGTTGTATGTAAACAACAAACAAAAGAGCGTACCTACCTAATATATTATTTTTTGTAAATTTAATTCTGTAAATTTAATATAATTGTATATGTACACCACCCTGTACCTGTATGTATGTAGATACCTCCCTATGTAGACATGAATATGAGATATTTATGTAGTTCTATGAAGAAGACTACCGTAATTTACATATTATAGGTACATGTTTACATTAAACATGTTTATGTTATCCTATTTAGATCATGTTCTATGTTTTGTTTATAATGTCAGTTATTATGAGGGAGGTTCAGGTATAAATACATAATTATTATAGTGTATGTTTAGTTCTTTGCATAGAAAAGGTATTACGAAAAAAAAAAAAAAAAAAAAAAGTTATGGGAAAAGTTCTTTCTATGTCCTGCTCTCCCTTCTCTCTCTCTCTCCTCTCTCTCCTCCTCTCTCTCTCTCTCTCTTCTCTCTGTTTCTCTCTCTCTCCCCCTCTCATTTTATCAATATTATCAAGTGTTTTCAAAGTCTTGGGTCTTTTTCTCTACGCTGCACAGTATCTATACTTAGCATACCATATCTACAATGGACAAGTTTTGGTCAACACAAATTTAATCTTCCAAAATATAATTGCCTGTCAGCGATAAGCCTGAAGGTCTGTGGCAGCTACGACCCCAGACCTAAGAGATACCATAACGTTCCTACCCTGGGCATTTTATAAAATGTAGATTAAAACTGTTATCACAACAGAATTTCCAAAACTAAAAGTCAGACATTTTATGTTCAAAGGGATCTTCATTGGAGTATACCTAGGTACATCATAGCATTGTTCAAAAAGAAGGAGAACCCGAATGTAGAAATTGTCTTTTTTGTTGTTTGTTTGTTTTTTTTTTTTTTTCTTTTTTCTTTCCTTCTCTTTTTTTCTATTTATCTCCCATCTAGAAAGATTAATATGGGCCATATAAAATCAAGAGCCTAAATTGAGAGAAGAAAAACGGAACTTTATTGAAACACCACACTAAAATTGCAAAGTCGGAAAGGAAGCCGTAGCATCTATCCTACTGCATTACCCAGATGCTTACCCAGAAAAATTTTGAACATTCCATCAGCAATATTGTTACCTAATGAGGACCCAATTCACCCGAGGGTTCCACAAAACCACAGTTCCCCTATTGACCTTATTCACTGGGAATCAGCATAGAAGCTTCAAGTCAATACCTACGAACGTAATACTGATGACGAGTAAGGTATGAATCTAAACGTAAATATGTATAAGGATTATAAGTAACCAACCGTTCAAAGGCATGAAATGTCAAAATTTATAAAAAAATCTTTTGGGCTCAATATATTGTGGTTTGACCGTGCTATTCCTCCCAGGATAGCCTATCCCAGGGGTTCCCACCTAGGGGCCGGGGGGCCGCATGTGGCCCGCCAAACCATTTTTTGTGGCCCGCGAAGCTTTTTGGATGGGTCCCATCGGGCTTCATTTTCGCTCTTTTACTATGGGGTGGATTCGGAGAACCCACCCCCATCCCCTCAAGATAATCCTGTATACGGGCCTGCTCTCCTGTGTATGTGGCCCGCGAAGTACCTGCGAATGAAGCATGTGGCCCGCATACACACGGAAATAGGAAATCCCTGGCCTATCCTATACCTATGAATATAGCAATATAGCTACCCTACCTGCCTATCTAACTGTCCATTTTCTATTTTATTCTGAAACTTCACTTGAAACCTTCCAAAATATGCCTGTAAAATCTCCCTCGGTTAGGAACTATCTAATATAAAATTAAAACAAGGACCCTTCCGAAATTTTGTGAAATAAATTTCGGGACGAATTTTATTCCCAGCTGCCTCGAGGGGATACCTTGGCCGGTGAACTAATTCGTTAGGAAAAGGTTAATGCATAGGGGGGATTGGCATAATCTGGTACCCTTAGTCCAGAGGCCAGTGAGTCTCCTTGGGGAGTTGTGAACAAAATGTACTTTGTGGAAGCCTGCCTTTATTTCTCAACTTTATCTTTATTCTGTAGGTAGGTATCTAGTTTATATGTATAGGTGGCTACATATTAACCTACTGGGGATTTCCTATGGATATAGCTAGGCGAAAAGGTTGAACATTTTACAGAATGGCTAATTTTCAATCAGAATTATTCAACATTTTGGAGGAAAAGAAAAAAAAAACTTGCAGAGGCGTTGAATAATCAATCAACGGGCGATTGACCTTCACCAAAAAGTGGCACGTGTCTCTCCCCCCCCCCATATTTGGACCTTCTACCCTTCTTCCTAAGACTTCGAGATCGAATGCTCCCACACCAATAATTTACGACGTACAGCCTGATTTCCTCGAATTTGCCATCAAAAATTTTGTCAAAAGAGAACGAATGTGCCATCAAATTCATACAGGGTATCCACCATTTTCATCGACGAGGTAGACTCCCTCTGTTCCATGCGAGGTTCGGACTCAGAACACGAGGCCTCACGAAGATTCAAAGCCGAATTGCTGATCCAGATGGATGGACTGAATTCTTCGCTGTACGAAGACAAGATCATTATGATTCTGGCCGCTACAAATCATCCGTGGGACATTGACGAGGCTTTTCGCAGGAGATTTGAGAAACGCGTTTACATACCTCTTCCTAATGGTAAGATAGCAACATGTCCTGTCAGAGAGTTTTGCAACCAACATTAGCGTCCCTTTCATTTTTGACGAAAACTCGTTTCTGCACAAGTGCACCTGCGCAGAAACGAGTTTTCGTCAAGTAACGTCAAGGACGCTAATTTTGGTTGCAAAAACTCTATTAACAGGAGTTTTGATTGTGTTGAGCATTGGAAGCTTGTCAAAAGTTTCCTTCCTTGTTGACAGATCTTGGCTAAATTTTCAACTTGATTTGGAGTAGTGGAACCATCCACGTCCAAAATCCAAGTTCACCGTGCTAGCTGTTTTATTTTTGTTTGTGTTTCAGAATGGGCCAGATATCAGCTACTGACTTTGTGTCTGGAAGGAGTTGTCATAGATGTAAATCTGGATTTCCACAAAATATCAAAAATGCTGGAAGGTTACACAGGCTCGGATATTGCGAATCTTGCCCGGTAAGATTTAGATCCGTCCCTGCTTGAGAAAAGGTTTGAAAACTAGTCGTAGTAAACGTAGTACATAATATATTATGGTATGAGCAGAAAAGTGGTTTTCTCAATAGTCCGTAGGTAGTCAAGTGGTTTTCTGTATTTTCTAGGGCAGAATTTAAAGTACAAAGAAAATGTTCAAATCAGCCCATAAGTATGTATAACCCTCTTGTTGGGGATTTATCATTACACTGTTACCTGCACTCTCTCACCTACTCCATGAATGTAAAGATTTGATGATTCTTTGATGGAAATTCTCTCTACTTCTTCATCGCCTTTTTCCGTGTCCCGGGGTCGTAGTCCATTTGATTTGATGGAACATCTCTGAACAATAAAACCTTCCTGTCCCTTTCAGAGACGCTGCAATGATGTCCATCCGAAGAAAGATCATGGGACAAACACCGGCTCAAATCAAGGAAATCAAACAAGAAGACATCGATCTTCCCGTAACCGAGAAGGATTTCCGGGAAGCCATCGCAAGGTGTCGGAAATCGGTGACCGCTCACGATCTATCCAAATATGATTCCTGGATGAACGAGTTTGGCTCACACTAATCGTCTGAAAGACACCACGAAGTAGAGGCAGATGAAATCGCCTGAGGGTAGAAAGATGAGCTTCCAGATATTATATGAGGGATGGTTGTGAAAATGTGTCAACTAGTCCCCGCCCTCCCGTCCAGATATTGACCATGATCCAGATATTGACATGTTGCTTAACCTCCAATGTCCTGTTGGGGAAAAGATGTATCAAATGACTTCATAACCATTATTGTGTGTCAAACGTAGCTAAATTGCTGGCTTTAAATCTTCTGTGACTACTGCATCTCCTATTTCTCTGTACAACATCAACAGAGGTTTGTACATTTTAACCTTTTGCGGACAGATTCATGTGTCACATGAAATCATGGTTCCGCCATTATGGTAGGAGAAATATAACTTAAATCTGGTGATACGGTAGGATTCATGTCCAGCATGAAGCTACAGATTTACTCGCTACGGTCGGCTTGATTTTTACAGATAGGAGGCGTTACGGTAGGACGTGCCTAGGAACTTGTGTATCTTTTGCTCCTTTCAAATGCAGACTGAAAAGCCGGTGTTTGTTTATTATGATTCCAAAGCATTCGGAATTATAGTCCGAAGATTTCCGAAGAAGACAAAAAAAACCAGATGTTTCTATCTCAACTAGGAAAAAAAAGAAAATAAATTAAAAGCGAGGGAACAATTTCATGTGTGACATGAAGCCTACCACAAATCGCTTTTCGGAGGTTTCATGTCTCACATGAATCCTACCGTATTTGAAAAAAATGTTTTGTTTACGTCTGACTGTAACAACAACGCTTGAGTTTCATGTGGGACATGAATCCTACCGTAAGAGCGATTCTGGTGAAATTGATTCTGTACGCAAAAGGCTAGTATAGCTTCGCTATACGTAACAAAATAGTATATATTTAGATTTTTTAGGTAGGTAGGTAGGTAATTATTTAGTATTAGGTAAATATTTAAATCTTAAGTATACTTATGTCTTATATTATAAAAACTCTGTAAATAGACCTTGCCAAAAGGCCTATTATATCTAAAATAAATAAATATTAGTAATATGTAGAAAGTAATAACAATTAGCAAAAGAGATCTTCAAATTAATAAACGAATATAAAATAAGAATGAATTGAAAATAGACCCGATACTAAAAACTGACTTCATAAAACTCCGTGGTTCTTGTGGAGGCAATGATGAACATGTATATGAACAGTTTTAAAACTTCTATAGGTAGATTTTACAGAGCCCTATAGTGATGCTTTCTAGCGTAAAAGTTCTCGTGAAAATTCAATTATTATTACTTTCCATGAACTTTCCACCAAACTCTCCCGGGCAAAGTTTTCCTGCATTGGCTCTTGATATTGGGTCTAAATATGGCTGCCTGGCCCCGAAAACCACAGCTCATTGTGAAAATCTCCGTTGAAATATATTATTCAGGGTGGAATATATTGATTAGAGCTCACAATATGGTAGGTATTAAATTTACCCATTTTTTTTCTTCTTCTGCTCCTAGTTGCCCAAATCCGAAATTGAACGATTTAGAAAATAGATTTCAATTTAGGGGGAGGGGGGGGGGGGGGGGGGGGGGGTGATTAAAATAGTGGGAGTCTTTTTTTTTTAAACTTTTAAACGATATTTGACGTCACGGCATATTGTACGAGAGAAATCTTAGTCAACAACGAGTCGCAGAAAAATACTACAATGAACAGAGTGTAGACACATTTAAAACTCGTTGAACCGACTTACTGGCCACCCTGTATACATAAACAAAACAATCCCTGATAATGTTTCTACATTACCTGAATTTCACCTATAGGAAAATCTAATTTCCTATTTTATCCCTTCTCCCTCCTCCTCCTCCTCCTCCTCCTCGTCCTCCTCCTCCTCCTCCTCTTACTTCTACCTACATACCTACTTTTTACTTTCTATTTAGCATTCAAAACAAAAAAAGTACCTACCTATAAATAGGACGTGACTTTGGAAAAGTAAACGGAAAGCTAAGTACCTACCTTACCAGGTATTCTATGCAAAGGGGCTTTTGTGAATTTCCTATTTTCACACTTTGAGGTTTTTCGTGTGTGGACCGTGTGGTTTTTCCTTGGAAAATGAAAATATTTCTCCATTACGAGAGAAATCTTATAGTCAACAACGAGCCGCACATTCCGCACAAAAATACTACAATGAACAGAGTGTAAGTAGACACTTCTTTTAAACTCGTTGAACCGACTTACTGACCACCCTGTATATATAAACAAAACAATCCCTGATAATGTTTCTACAGTACCTACCTGAATTTCACCTATAGGAAAATCTAATTTCCTATTTTATCCCTTCTTCCTCCTCCTCCTCCTCTTACTTCCACCTACTTTTTACTTTCTATTCAGCATTAAAAACAAAAAAGTACCTATAAATAGGACGTGACTTCGGAAAAGTAAGCGGAAAGCTAAGTCCCTACCTAACCAGGTATCCTATGCAAAGGGGTTTTTGTGAATTTCCTATTTTCACACTTTGAGGTTTTTCGTGTGTGGACCGTGTGGTTTTTCCTTGGAAAATGAAAATATTTCTCCATTTTGGCTCAGGAGAGGATTTTTTTCATAGGGTGGGAGGGGAAGAGAAGAAGGAGAAGGAGGAGGGGAAGCAGAAGGAGGAGAGGGGAAAGGTCTCATGGGTGGGCTGTTTATTTCTACAGGTTGCTGTATCTTTTCATGGAGGCAAGGGGAGGGAGGTTGAACTTTTCTCCATAACTTTATGATGATTTATGACGAGATGATCTAAATAGATTTTCCGCACCTACCTACATGTAAATACATTGTATGTGAGTATCTAGGTGTCTATTTATTTATACCACCCTCAGTGGTGTAATGGTCAGCACAGAGGACTTTGAATCTGGAGGTTGGTGGTTCCAGTCCATGTCAAGTCATAAAATTTAGCGTAGTGTAACGCACTTCGAAGAATAACATTTGTGACAATATACCACCCTCAGTGGTGTAATGGTGAGCACAGAGGACCTTGAATCTGGAGGTTGGTGGTTCCAGTCCATGTCAAGTCATAAAATTTAGCGTAGTGTAACGCACTTCGAAGAATAACATTTGTGACAAGCATAATAATATTATGTAATGCGTTTTATTATTATAATTAATAAAATAAAAGATGATCAATTAATTTAATTTGTAATTTTAAGTGGCGTTCAGAAAGGTCGGGTAATAAAACAAAGGACGTCAAAAATATTATTACCTAAAGGGTTAAATTTAAAACAGGAAAAATAACAAGAGAAAAAAAGAGAGAGCAAGAGAGAGAGAGAGAAATAGAAAGAGAACAAGTTCAAAAATGAAAATCCACTTTTACTAATGAACGGTTTTTGTTTCGTACGAATATCTCTCTCTCTCTCTCTCTCTCTCTCTCTCTCTCTCTCTCTCCC
>NW_007377773.1:72235-81214 GCF_000475195.1 Diaphorina citri
TACCTACTTACTAAAAATTTGGATTAAAATCACTAGCACGCTGGATCTAGTTCAGACGTACGAGATTTCTAGAGGTTCTAGTCCCATTAGGATAATACCTAGTACCTATCCTTAAAACCCTAAAAACCACGTGTACCTAACTAATCCCAATCCCCATATTGCCAAATCCTGGAATAGTAGAACAACGAGGATTATTACCTATCCCCTGGTAAGAGTACCATAAAAAATAAGGAGAATGAGATCCATAAAGATACAAGTACCTACCTAGATATAAATATTAACAACTGAAGATGTAGGTAAAAATGTTTACAGCTCGGATCTCCGTCATAAAATGGTGTTTTACTAGGGGTACCTATACACGGAGTAAAAAAAAAAGAACTTACCTACTGTTTCGCCATAACTTTAATCTGTTTGTCTCGAAGTTGATAGGTAGGTAGGTACCTTCTGGCTTTTGTGAACTATTTTCTGCAGTCTTCCTTCCCCTCTCCTGTTATTTCGATCCCTAAAGCCCAGTTATAACTTGAAAGGTAGCGCATCTGCCTTCTGAAAGCGCTAGGTCGCGGGTTCGATTCCCACCCGGAGCGGATTTTATTCTTAAACAGATAAGGTTCGTTCTCGGAACGAATGGCTTTATCCCTTCCTGTCTTCCTTCTCTCTCCGCTTTCGGGACGATGAGACCATAGCAGTTACAGTTCCGGCTATCAAACCTCTTTAAGAAAAAGTCGAAAGTTAGTGGATTACCTATACCTACCTAGAATAAATAAATTAGTACAAATTCGAAAGTTAGTAGATATGCCTACCTGCATAGACTATACCTAGTACCTACCTAAAATCCACCCTGTTATTTCGGTCCCTAAAGCCCAGTTATAACTTGAAAGGTAGCGCATCTGCCTTCTGAAAGCGCTAGGTCGCCAGTTCGATTCCCACCCGGGGCGGATTTTATTCTAAACAGATAAGGTTC
This sequence comes from Diaphorina citri, assembly GCF_000475195.1. Taxonomy (NCBI): domain Eukaryota; kingdom Metazoa; phylum Arthropoda; class Insecta; order Hemiptera; family Psyllidae; genus Diaphorina; species Diaphorina citri. Next base: position 73,197 of record NW_007377773.1, read on the forward strand.
GTTCTCGGAACGAATGGCTTTTATCCCTTCCTGTCTGAATTCTCTCTCTGCTTTCGGGACGATGAGACCATAGCAGTTGCAGTTCCGTCTATCAAACCTTTTAAGAAAAAGTCGAAAGTTAGTGGATTACCTATACCTAGAATAAATAAATTAGTACAAATTCGAAAGTTAGTAGATATGCCTACCTGCATAGACTATACCTAGTACCTACCTAAAATCCACTAAGTTTAATAATAGACACCGTTTCCACGAACATAATTACACAATAAATAACGTTAATAGAAGTACTTGAGAGAATTACCATTATGCTGGTGCTATTCAGTTTATGAAAAGAGCTTTCAGTAGAAATACATCAAGTGCGGGGGCCGGGGGGGGGGGGATAAATAACGTTAATAGAAGCACTTGAGAGAATTACCATCATGCTGGTGCTATTCAGGTTATGAAAAGAGCTTTCAGTAGAAATACATCAAGTGTGTGGGGGGGAGTTTTATGCTCTTATAATTTACTTGAAAACTTTGCCTGGAAAACTTTATTCCATGAAAATTCCGTTCGAGTTTTGTATATTTTTTTAATTATATTGTGGTGTTTTCTTATAGACCTATACCTGTATATTTATGCTGTTGTTTTTTTCCATACAGAAAGCCTGTGGTTTCTTTTTGGAGTTTTTCTTCATATTGCTGGAAACTCTGGAGAGGTAGGTATGGTATACCCATTCCAATTTCCATTCATACCTGTATATTTATGCTGTTGTTTTTTTCCATACATAAAGCCTGTGGTTTCTTTTTGGAGTTTTTCTTCATATTGCTGGAAACTCTGGAGAGGTAGGTATGGTATACCCATTCCAATTTCCATTTCAAGTAGGTTAGTCCAGACTTTTATTTACAGATTTCTACCCTCTTGCAGAATAATGTGCGTAGGTATAATCTGGCTCCAACCAGGTATATCAAATAATGCATCATTTGTGGTAAAGGAGATCCTTTTCACATTTTTTTTTTTTTTTTTTTTTTTTTTTTTTTTTTTTTTATTTCCATTTTAAGTAGGTTAGTCCAGACTTTTATTTACAGATTTCTACCCTCTTGCAGAACAATGTGCGTAGGTATAATCTGGCTCTACCTAGGTATATCAAATAATGAATCATTAATTTGTGGTAAAGGAGATCCTTTTCACTTTTTTTTTTTTTTTTTTTTTTTTTATTCAATAATTTAATCTTTTTCGTGAGAATATTATTTTCGATTTCTTGACCCAGAGGTGTGAGTCATATCTCGTGTTGGCTCCAGGCAACCCGAGTTCATGTTATGTGTTCTACCACGTGTCAGTTTCCAAAGGTTTCGCCCCTCTCCATTCCAAAAACATAGGAAGAGCGGGGAAATAGAAATTACGGATAAAAGAGGCCATATATAGAAAGAGAGCAATGAGAAATTGGAGGGAGGAATAGGGTTAGGTAGAACACAAAATAGATTTACATGGAGACGTAGAGGTTTGCAGGGAGCACCGAGGAAAATTAATTAATAATATTTTACTAATGTGTAATTAATTCGCGGGGACAAACTAATTAATTTGGCCCCGACAAGCAGGCCAAATGTGTAGAACATCGGTATTTCGGCGCTTACAAAATAACATAGCCTATTGACCATTGCAAATCTTTTTAGGACTGAGCGAAAAAAATGCTTTACCAGTGTTTATTTTCCTAGTTCAAATTTTGAAGTGCTAACTTTTTAAAAAGAATTCTTAAAAAAAAAAAAATTGTACGCCAAATTTTTGTCAAATTTTTTGCAAAAAAAAAAAAAAAAAAAAAAAAAAAGGAAAAAAATTAAAGGAAACCCAAAAACCAGTTTGGTGAAGCGCGGATTTTCCATCAGATCCACACACAGCTAAGGCTGTTATCACCATTTCGCGTCCAAATTTGACATTGGGATTATTTGGTAATTAAATTTCCCTACCCTCCGTTTTCTGTCATATCATCTCACTCTCTCTCTCCTTCGTCCCTCCCTTTCTCTCTCTCTCCTTCTCCCTCCCTCAGGCTCTGTTAGAATCCTCTCCCGTAATATTATGATTTTCAAAATTTGAAATAATATATGTTCACAAGATGGACACAGGTTGACAACCCCATCGCCCCAGGTCCCATATTTGGGGAGGTTGCCTCACTCCACCCCACGGGTGGAGATCCTACATTTGGTGCCCTCGTGGCTGAGATGAAAACATGGTGGCATTTCTAATTAACGAATCCAATTAGTGATATAGGTGGGCCTAACATAATGTATAGATAAGTGTGATTTTGTGTGTGATATAACCTAATACCTATACTGTTTAGACGTGACAAAAAAGATAATAGGGGAAACAGTGGCTCTCAAACTGCACTAAAGGCGGCCACTCACGATCCGGTAAACCGTATCGTTCGAGCATCCGGTGTACTCGACTGATCCGGTCACCGGATGAATATAAATTTTTATATTTTCACCGGATCCGGTGAACGAAAACTGATCGTGAGTGGGGCGCTTCCGGTCTGTCATCAGTTGTACCTTTTTTGTTTACTTTGCAGGTTATCATTTTACTCGTGATTTTTGATTTGAAAAAATAAATAAACTGCTTTGAGTTATGTCGCGAAAACAGACTGAAGTAATGGTTGACTTCATTGCTATCTATAGGTCCGAGACCTGCTTGTGGAAGAAAAAAAGTGCGGATTATCACAACCGTACAAAGAGAGATGCTGCTATTGATAAACTTGCTAAAAAGTTGGAGGAACTTGAGCCAGGTGCAACCAACCCCCAAGAGTGTACTAAAGAAAATAAACAATTTGAGATCATCTTTTCGAAAGGAGAGACTAAAAGTGGAATATTAAAATGATGAAAATGAACGCTATCTGATGGCCGCCTTAAAGCACTGATTCCAACATCTGATTGGCCAAAATTTGTTTCAGTCTCACTTAAAAGCTAGAATTTTCGTTTATAAATTTTATGTAAGGAATTAGGGACGGTAAAGTAAAGGTTAGTTTCAAGATCGCTACTGAGCTTTGAGCAATCCACAATCGTTACTCCCTCTTACTCATCGCTCCGGGGGAAGCAAACTTGGACTACATTGACAAGGTGACAATTCAGTCCTTGTACTGTCCTATTCATCATTCATGTCACATAGACGTTAGAAGAAGTGATCAAGAAGGAATAGTGAAATAGTACCTATTGTTTATGAGCATAGGACGATGAGTTCTCTCCTCTTTTTCCAACTCAGAAAGGAGGAGGAGAACATGGACGGATAACTGAAGAAGGAGGTGGAGGAGCAGGAGGGGGAGGGTTAGGTATAGGTTGAGGAAGAGAGAAAAAAGGAGGAGGAGGAACAGAAGAAGGAAGAGAAGGAGAAGGTGGAAGAGGAGGATAAGGAGGAAGAGCGGCAGCAGGAGGAAAAGAAGAAGAAGAAGAAGAAGGAGGAGGAGAAGCTAGAGTCTGATAGAAGAATGAGAAAGAGGAAAAAGAGAATGAGGAGGATACAGAAGGAAAGTCTCGGAGAAGGAGGAGGAGAAGAAGACTGTAGGAAAGAAAGTAGGTAATAAAACGAGAGAAAATGAAGAAAATAAAAACCAGAGAGGAGGAGAGAGAGAAAGAGAAGAGAAACAAGAAGAAGAAGCAATTGAAAATTAGAAAGAGGAATACCTCTAGGTAAAGGTAACCTATTGGAAAAAAAGGTCGCTGAAAAAACGGAGAAAAAAGAACGGAGAGAAAAATAGGAGAAGAAGAGGCAGAGGAGGAAAAGGAAGATGGAAATGGTAAAACAAACAAAGGGAAGGGATCGGATGACAAATACAAGAGTGAAAACAAAACGAACCTATAGGCCTTGGATGAGAGAGGAGGGTAGAAAACAAACAAACAAAAAAAAAAAAAAAAAAGATGAGAACAAGAAAAAAAAAAGACGAAGGAAAAGAGGAAGAGGACAAAGAAGAAAAAGAACAAGAAAAAAAAGGGGAAGATGAAGTAGATAGAGAAAAACGGATAAAAAAAAGTAGTTCTAAATACTTGTATAGTTAGATACGAGTACAGATAGTATTGGAAAATGAGAGAATGAAGAGCCAAGAGAGGGGAGGGAGGAAGGAAGGAGAGGGAGGAGAGGAGAGAGGGAGGGAAAAAAAGTAATTTACCTTCATTGAATATTCCGAACAGGCCAGATCGAGAGCGAAAACAAATTTATTTTGTATTGTTTTTTTCCCCTCCCTCATTTTTCTTCTCCTTCTCCTCCTCTTTCTCCTCTTCCTCTTACTCCTCAACTACCCCCTTCTTTCCTTCCCTAAATATCTCTTTCCCTCTCGACCCTTCTCATTTTTCTCCTCCTTCTCCTACCCTAACCTCTCTTTCTCACTCCCATCTTTCTATTTCCCTCCCCACATTCCCCTCTTCATCATCTTCTTCTCCTCTTTCTCATTCTCTCCTCTTCTCTCTCTCTTCTTCTTCTTATCTTCCTTCCTTTCCATCCTCCTCCTCCCCTTCTCTTCCCCTTAACCACTGTTCTTCTTTTCTAGTCCCTCCTCCCTCCCCTCTTCAGGAAAACGAAGTGTACAAAGAAAGAGAGAGAGAGAAAGAGAGAGAGAGAGAGAATGTCGTTTCTACATAAATATGTATATACCTAAAGGTCCACAGTGAAAAAAAAGATCCGTGGTTAGGTGGAAAAGCACATGGAGAACCTTGCCATTTAATTTAAAAGAAAGCCGAAAAAATACCCACTAAAAATCATTGAAAACTTCTTCTTATCTTCCTTCCTTTCCATCCTCCCCCTCCCCTTCTCTTCCCCTTAACCACTGTTCTTCTTTTCTAGTCCCTCCTCCCTCCCCTCTTTGGGAAAACGAAGTGTACAAAGAGAGAGAGAGAGAGAGAGAGAGAGAGAGAGAGAGAGAGAGAGAGAGAATGTCGTTTCTACACATTGAATATAAATCCCTAGATAAAAGTGTTTCATCGCCGTTTTCATTAATAGAACTGCTTCATTAGGCTCGTATGGTCTGTGTTGTAGTATGTCCATCCCTTAGTATGCCCTCTTAGATGGGCGAGAAGGGACTGAATAGGTACATAGGTATACCTACTTCAATCGTTCTTATTTAGAATTTTATATCTACCTAACTGAGACCTACAGCTAAGCTAGAGAGAGAAGTAGGGTAAGTGTACCTGTACCATTTATTCGCCCACCTAAAAGACATACCATTTATTGGCCCACCTGCCCACACTTATTTTTCTAATTTTTGTTTTTATGACTACAATTTTGGAATACCATAGCAGTCTGATAGCAGTCTTTAAGCCCTTTCTTTTGATGAAATTGGATCTTGAAAAAGTACCTAACTGAGACCTACAGCTAAGCTAGAGATAGAAGCAGAGGTCCGAAGACCCAATTTAGCCAATACCTTATAGGTACTCGTACAACCTGAGCCTGAATTCACACAGGACCTCTTTGGAACCCTATTTTAAAATCGCCTCACATAGAGAAAAAGAGGAGGAGGAGGAGGAGGAGGAGGAGGAGGAGGAGTGAAAAATGGAGGAGAAGGAGGAGAATAGATATAAGGAAAACATTTGGTAGGTGAAAATTAATAATTTTCAAAATAATAAAAAGAAAATACGGCGAATAGTGCACCAAACACCGGAAGCTTTCTAAAAAAAGGGACAAAAAAAAAACTAAAGCAAAGCCACAATCCCAAAATGTTCCCAGAATTGAATAAAACAAACCTAGTACCTATCCATAAAAATAGGCTTGCCAAATATCCAAAATGTCGATTCGGGACGCGAATCCGCGAACATAATTGCAAAATCCGCGCGAACATAATCGCAAAATCCGCGAATATAATCGCGAAATCCGCGAACATAATCGCGAATTCCGCGAACATAATCGCGAAATCCGCGAACATAAACGCGAAATTTGCGAACATAATCGCCAAATCCGCGAACAAAATTGCCAAATCCGCAAACATAATCACGAAATCCGCGAACATAATCGCGAAATCCGCGAACAAAATCGCGAAATCCGCGAACGAAGAAGAAGAAGAAGAAGGAGGAGGAGAAGCTAGAGTCTGATAGAAGAATGAGAAAGAGGAAAAAGAGAATGAGGAGGATACAGAAGGAAAGTCTCGGAGAAGGAGGAGAAGAAGACTGTAGGAAAGAAAGTAGGTAATAAAACGAGAGAAAAATAAATGAAGAAAATAAAAACCAGGGAGGAGGAGAGAGAGAGAAAGAGAAGAGAAACAAGAAGAAGAAGCAATTGAAAATTAGAAAGAGGAATACCTCTAGGTAAAGGTAACCTATTGGAAAAAAAGGTCGCTGAAAAAACGGAGAAAAAAGAACGGAGAGAAAAATAGGAGAAGAAGAGGCAGAGGAGGAAAAGGAAGATGGAAATGGTAAAACAAACAAAGGGAAGGGATCGGATGACAGATATACAAGAGTGAAAACAAAACGAACCTAGGCCTTGGATTAGAGAGGAGGGTAGAAAACAAACAAACAAACTAGAAAAAAAAGAACGATGAGAAGTAAAAAAAACCTTCTTCTTAATCGCCTTTTCTTGTGTTCAGACGGAATGGACGTTTTTCGTCAGCCTCTCAATCTGCCCTACCTTAGGGCGATTGCTTTGGGGAAATTTCGAAACAAAAACTTACCAAAAAGTACTAAAAAGATAATTTCACTACTTTAAATTTCACTTATTTTAATGGAAATTTTCTGCAGATTTCATTGGTAAAAACCATTTTCCTCTATGTTTAACTAAAAAAAAAAAGTTCTGACCGGTTTTTCAAGGGAAGGTCGTGTATTTTAAAGAAAAAACAAAATGGCGAATATCTCGGAAACTAAGCGAGATACGAAAAAAAGTTATCGAATGTTTTTTTATTGGAAATTACCTCAGAAATCTAGCCTAGGCTTTTGGTAACGTTTTTCGTGTTCACCCTGTATAAGTAGGTACATGCAACACAGACATAGCATACTAGATAGTTCATAACCCATAACCAGAGCCACCAAAAATGAACTATGTAGGTACTCTTTTCAGTGGACAACTTAGTCAATTAGATATTATTATTTTCTTAAATCTTGAAAATGTATTCCTCCTTCTCTTCTAAGAGTAGGTACACCGAGAAAAAAAAAATTGGTGACAGCGTGCCCCAAGTTAGGGTGGAAGAACTCTATTATTGGGTTACTTCCCCTGATTTAGGCTATTCTATTGCTATATTATAGTGTACAGCTTTCCGATATAGAGTTCAATATTAGAGTGCCGGAACCCAGTCACCCGACTGGGCTGCCGGCACCCTAGTTTTTTTCACATCGTAGATGGCCCATAACTTATAACCAGAGCCACCAAAAATGAACTACTCTTTTCAGTGGACATCTCAGTTAATTAGTGTACCCTCCAAAGGGTACACGTGTCTTAGAATGAAAACTAAACAAAACCTTGAACCAACTACCTAGAATAACTTGAACCGTCCGGATTAACGAGTACTCCTGTTAACCCCACTCTAACCGAGAGTCACACTTTCCATAATCTCTTAATGATGAAAAGTTTCATTTTTTTTCTTCTTTCTCTCTCCTTCTGCTTTTACATAATGAAGAACTTGCTCTCTCTCTCTCTCTCTCTCTCTCTCTCTCTCTCTCTCTCTCTCTCTCCCTCTCTCTTATATCACCAGGGAAACTTTCAAATCAAGCCGTTGCTACGAGTAGGGAGGGGATGTAGGGTAGGGTGGGGGTAAGAGAACCCCTCCCCCCTTGGAAACAAACTTGTATTAATGAACTTTGGGAAGTAAAATTTCATTTAATTTTCTCAGGCTCTCTCTTCCCCACGATTTCTATGCGAGAGATCCATAACCCGGGTCTTGATTATAATTATCATTAACTATCTTAATCTTCTATCTTCCCTCTTATCTTCCCTCCTATCTTATAATCTTCCCTCGAACTTCTGGCGTTGAAAAATCCCGTGGGCGTTGCCCTAGAAGAGATTAATCTGTGATGAATTTACAACCCTAGAGGTTGTGCTGTAGTTACTTTCTGGGTATAGTTTTGAGGGATTTATTTGCATAG
>NW_007377773.1:82126-87010 GCF_000475195.1 Diaphorina citri
AAAAATTTCATTACATTTTTAAAAAAAAAAAAAAAAAAAAAAAATGGTGGCAGTAGATATTCTATTTTGCTAACGTCTTGATTGATTAATTTCGCTGTCAGACTGACAAAAAAAAGTGACATTTTTTTATAGCTTCTCCAACTGCTTGTCTCTTACTCTAACAGCAGCATCAGTAGTATAGCAGCAGCACGGGTAGCAGCTTTCAGTTATTTTGCTGTCTAAAATAAAGCGAGGGCAGAGGGGTACCCAAAATAAAATAACAACTTGATTAGTTTTTTTTTTTTTCATTGAAAATAAATCCCTAGGCTCGTATGGTCTGTGTTGTAGTATGTCCATCCCTTAGTATGCCCTCTTAGATGGGCGAGAAGGGACTGAATATAGGTACATAGGTATACCTACTTCAATCGTTCTTATTTAGAATTTTATATCTACCTAACTGAGACCTACATCTAAGCTAGAGAGAGAAGTAGATTTTTTTTTAAGAGGTTTGACAGAGGGAACTGTAACTGCTATGGTCTTATCGTCCCGAAATCGAAGAGAGAAGGAAGACAGGATAGGAAAAAGCCAGCCGTTCCGAGAACGAACATTATCCCATCAGCTTAGTTGGTAGGATAAAATCCGCCCGGGCGGATTTTATCCTACCAACTAAGCTAACTAGGCTGGCAAAAAAGATCTTTTATTTTCACTGCCCTGACGAGAAGTAGAGGTCCGAAGACCAACCCAATTTAGCCAATACCTTATAGGTACTCGTACAACCTGAGCCTGAATTCATACAGGACCTCTTCGGATCCCTATTTTAAAATCGCCTCACATAGAGAAAAAGAGGAGGAGGAGGAGGAGGAGGAGGAGGAGGAGGAGGAGTAAAATGCTAACACTATGCTCTGTGGATATTGTATGGAAATTTCAAGTCCCGTTAAAAGTTTGCTACGTGACTAGGAATATAAAAAAAGAGAGGGAATTCTGCTCCCTCCCCTCTCCTCCCGTTTCCCCTCCCACCGTTCCTCCTTCCCCTCTTCCGCCAGTCCCATATATCCATCCCATATGCATAACTTGGGTAATACCTACTTGTCGATATATGGATTATACAACATTACCATGTATTAAATCCTGTTTTGCATTGGAAAAAGTTCTAGGTATATCTACTCTCTTCTCTTCTTCTTGTCCTCCTACTTCTTAATCGCTTTTTCTTGCGTTCAGACGGAATGGACGTTTTTCGTCAGCCTCTCAATCAGCCCTACCTTAGGGCGATTGCTTTGGGGAAATTTCGAAACAAAAACTTACTTTAAATTTCACTTATTTTAATGGAAATTTTCTGCAGATTTTATTGGTGAAAAACATTTTCCTTTATGTTTAACTGAAAAAAAAAAAACTGACCATCGAAAATTTGTTTTTAGTCCGTCCTTCCTTTATTATTACAATAGTAATAAAAAGGTATAAGGGACGGACTATTGTATTCGCTTCTGGTAACTGCTATGGTCTTATCGTCCCGAAAGCGAAGAGAGAAGGAAGACAGGATTGGAGAAAGCCAGTCGTGCAATTTTGAGATGAGGGATAGAGAGAGTACGTTAGATAAGAAAGAGAGAGAGATAGTGAGGAAAAGAGAATGAGAGAGAGAGAGAGAGAGAAACAGAGTTTAGCCAAATACCTACCTTCGAGCAGACACGTTTCGATCTTCTTGGAACTCATCAGCTAAACAAACCTCCCAGGTGCTGATTTCATCCATATAGCTACTCTTCCAAATGGCGAACTCCTAATCACAGCCAAAACTTTCACAATTCTAGAGATAGAGGTTAGGGAAAAGAGGAAAGTAAAAAAACTCGAAAAAAGTGAAAAAAACTTTTATTAAAAAAAAAAAAACTCGCTTTCAAAGAATACAATAAAATATTCCGCTCTCCCCCTCAACTAAATTCTCCCCCTCCTTCTCCCTCTCTCTCAACTAAAGTCTCCTTCCCCACGAGGGGAGAGAAATGCGAGACAAAACTGAAGAAATAAATAAAATAAATTTCTCTCTATTTGACCGAGATAAGAACGAAAACAATTAAACTGGCAAAGTCATTAAAAACGAGAGCTATTCCCCGCCAACAGCGGGAAAAAAAATTCAGAAAGACAAACACAAACAAAAGTTTCAGCTCCCTCCTCCCATTTCTTCCCTTCACATCATCCCCTCTTCCCTTAAAAATAGTTTTTGTTCCTTTTTGCATTAATGCGGGGGAAAAAACTGTACTAGCACAAAAAATAATAATTAAAAAAAAAAAAATTTCCCCGCCAACAGATGAGGGAAAAAAAGTAAAAAATTCAGAAAGACAAACACAAACAAAAGTTTCAGCTCCCTCCTCCCATTTCTTCCTTTCACATCCCCTCTCCCCTTAAAAATAGTTTTTGTTCCTTTTTGCATTAATGCGGGGGAAAAAACTGTACTAGCACAAAAAATAATAATTAAAAAAAAAAAAAAAAAAAAAAAAAAGAGAAAAAAAACCCCGTTAAAAATTTTTTTGGGATTTGGTTTGTGAGTTCAAGAGAGAGTTTGTGAGTTCAAGAGAGAGTTTGTGAGTTCAAGAGATAGTTTCTGAGTGTGAGTTCAAAAGATTGTGAGAAAAATATAATGGAAAAAAAAATTGCAGGTCCATTGGATTCCCAGTTAGTCGGTAGTTTGTGAGTTCAAGAGATCATTTGCGAATTTGCAGGAGATCTTCTTACAAACAAAACTGCATTTTCAAAGCTTCAAAATCAGCAACACCTTGGTGGTTAGAAAGTGGACTTAAAAGAATGTTTTTTTTTTTTTTTTTTTTTTTTTTAAGAGGTTTGAGAGGGAACTCTAAAACAAATTCTAGAGCTCTACCCGGAGGAAGTCTGAGAAGATAGTTATATGCCAGTACAACAATCGGGACTTTTTTAAAGAGGTTTGACAGAGGGAACTCCAACTGCTATGGTCTTATCGTCCCGAAATCGAAGAGAGAAGGAAGACAGGATAGGAGAAAGCCAGCCGTTCGGAGAACGAATAGTATCCCATCAGGATAAAATCCGCCCCGGGCAGGAATCGAACCCGCGGCCTAGCGCTTACAAGGCAGACGCTCTACCAACTAAGCTAACTAGGCTGGCAATCGGGACTTTCGAAGTCCATATTCCATAGAATCCCTTGAAATGGGATTAAATACCTTGTTACTTCTCCCTCCCTAGGAGTCCCTAATCCTAGATAATTCAATAAAGAATAAAGGATTGAAACTATCAGAAAAAAAAGTGAATCAGAAGGTGTTTTTATAAATAAATCAACAAAGTAAAAACTTAATAATTCTTTAATGAAATGTAAATCTTTTCATAAATGCACAGTGGTAAAAAATTATAAAATTAAGCTCGTTTACAGACAAATGGTTGCGGTACAACGCAACACTGTTTAGTAGTACCTACAAGTACACAATAAGGTTCACTTTCTTCAAAACCAAAATTTCCATTTGAAATTGAAGCAGTATCACTATTGTACATCACTCCACTCGTTTGATTGTTCTCAAAACAAAAACAGCAAAAGTTTCGCACTGGAACTAAGTAACAATAAAACTAATATAAAAACAACTTTAATACACACTTCTTGGTCAAAAAGAGAATTAAATACCACAGCACAATAGCAAGCTGTTGTTCTTGGAACTTTTCTGAAAAGGAATCGTAAAAGAATGGAGAAGTTCTTCTATTTCAGCTATCTTGATGCAATTAGAAATCTAAACTGCAGTGAGGCAAAAAAAGATTTATGATGTCATGACTTTCTTTCTTCTTATGGCCTTGTCTGGTAAACAGCTCATACAACTAGGTATATAGTGGAAAATAATATTGTTTTACAGCACTGAGTTCAATCCAGAGAATATACATGGATAAGTACAAGAGATCAACAGATCAGAAAAAATCCTGTCGGATATCCTCCAAAACTCGAACCCCAACCTTCTGGCTTACCAGGCCAATGTCTTACGATTCAAAAGTATCGAAATATCGATACATTGAAGTATCGATACTTTAGATCCGATACCGAATACAGTATCGATACCTTCTTTTCGATTCGTGTCCCTACCAATATGTCACACTCAGCAGCCCGATGTTCATTGTTCATGCAACATATTTCATGAAATATCTATTGGATTAACATAGCATACATAATACATAAGTCATCTCTACTATCAACTCGTAATGCTAACACTATGCTTAGACGTTTAGAAGTGATGAAGAAGGAATAGTGAAATAGTATTGTTTATATGAGCATGGGGCGATGAGTTCTCTCCTCTTTTCCAACGCAGAAAGGAGAAGAACATGGACGGATTACTGAAGAAGGAGGTGGAGGAGAAGGAGGAGGAGGGTTATAGGTTGAGGAAGAGAGAAAAAAGGAGGAGGAGGAACAGAAGAAGGAAGAGAAGGAGAAGGTGGAAGAGGAGGATAAGGAGGAAGAGCGGCAGCAGGAGGAAAAGAAGAAGAAGGAGGAGGAGGAGGAAGAAGAGGAGAAGCTAGAGTCTGATAGAAGAATGAGAAAGAGGAAAAAGAGAATGAGGAGGATACAGAAGGAAAGTCTCGGAGAAGGAGGAGGAGAAGAAGACTGTAGGAAAGAAAGTAGGTAATAAAACGAGAGAAAATGAAGAAAATAAAAACCAGAGAGGAGGAGAGAGAGAAAGAGAAGAGAAACAAGAAGAAGAAATTGAAAATTAGAAAGAGGAAAACCTCTAGGTAACCTATTGGAAAAAAAGGTTGGAGAAAAAAGAACGGAGAGAAAAATAGGAGAAGAAGAAGAGGCAGAGGAGGAAAAGGAAGATGGAAATGGTAAAACAAACAAAGGGAAGGGATCGGATGACAAATACAAGAGTGAAAACAAAACGAACCTATAGGCCTTGGATGAGAGAGGAGGGTAGAAAA